>NC_090265.1:1225242713-1225542713 GCF_040414725.1 Anabrus simplex | reverse complement strand
ACGTACGTACATAAGTGTCATTATGGCCAACATTTCGATAATTTCACACTTAGTTTTCCTTTATCTGTAATATTTTTTGTTTCAGTTTCATCTCCAGAATTGCCCATAGGTTTTCTTTGGGATTTATATCTGAATAATTACTTTTTTACAGATAATTTGTATCCGACTCGGGATCTTGCATTTTGCGATCTAATTTCATCCTAAGTTGGGTTTGTGGTAATATACCGCAGCTTTGCTCTGTCTTCTGATATGAGATCACTCCGGGTTTGTGGTTAAACAAGGATTAAAATCAAAATCTTCCCGCAGTCGCTGGTACATAATTTTAAAGCAATATATGATTAAATGATTATGTTAAAGCCTGATCTGTTACATTACAACTCCTTGCAATTAACTAGAAAAATATATTTCGTTTATTCAATTTAAAATCCCTGACGAGATCAACTAACATCAAACTAGGTTGGATTAAACAATTATTTGACAACATCTCTAATTATATTCACATTACATTATATGAGATTGGTTATAATAATTTTTAATTACGACTATTAAGCTAGAACTCATAATCAGTCATGATTATTAATGATTCATATAAATTAATTTCTCGGCTTACGTGAAAAATACTACTATATCAAAAATAATGAATGAATTTAAAGGTGAAACCATTATTATATAAATAATTAAAATTGATTAAAATTGATTAAAATTAATTAAAATTGATTAAAATTGGCTGAAGTTTAAAATATTCCTGAAATTAAATTTTTCATTCACAGTCATTTTCCTGCCATACTTCACTTCTTACTGTATTATTATTCCTCCTTGACACGCATTAGTCTCAAAAATTCCCAATAACTTATTATATACTTTAACTCATGTTAAACCTTGAAAAACACGGAAATCATCACATCAAATAAATTCAACGGCGCCAATGTAATTACATAAAAATTATTCTAAGATGTCTAGTCCAGCATAACATGAAATAAATCAAGAAAACCAGCATTCCGCCTAAAACTACATAATTAAGGAACACACTGAATTCATTAATTAAGAACCTGAAAAGAATAAAAATGCCACTTGACAGTATGAGTCTCCACATGACTTTACTTGAAATCCCTGCAATATGTGACCAAATATGCATTTATATTAATTTAATTTAATTCCATCTTTCGAGGACATTAATTTATGAGGTACTTTGATATGTTCACAATCTATGATTTTGTGAAGAAATTCTCTTTTACCCAACAGCACGTCATAAATTGATATGTGATAACATGGTAATTATCTCACATACATCGTCTATTGGGGGACACACATTTTGTTTAATATATTGAATTGATGACCATGTGACATTAACTTTCAAAGTCTCAAATTTGTCACTTACACGCAAATCACATTTTGATGAAAACACAACTTGAATTTATTTATGGTAATGCAAACGGAAACTTACCTTAGAATCCGTCATACTGTGCATTAATATTCTTTTAGAAGATGTACTGTCTGCGCACTTTTCAGCGATAGATTTGTGTACGGGTTTCAGAAGCAACGAGGTAGCACTTCCGGTTCTGTTAGTACTGCCAACTGAATGGAAATGAAATCTGAATTGAATCGATAATATGATCGATCGATATGAATATTCTAAACTTTTGTTATCTTAAGCCAACAAATGTGTCACACACACATTATATAACATTATATAACATTTGTCGATGTGAATCTTATTCCTAGAGTGAATTCTATAGTTAAGCTTTGCTGTGTAAATAACAACAGTACTAGTACGTAAAGTGTACGCCAGATGTCGCACAGCGATACATAAGCGATTCATAGTTTGTGTTTCAAAGGTTGCCAGTACGAATCTCGAAGATTGCCGTGGTCGACCGATTTAGCACTAGGGTGTAAATCTATCGCTAAAAAGTGTGCAGAGAGTAGTTTCATTTTCCCTCAACGTCGTAATTTTCACTCTAATGTTTCCTGAATAACTTATTTTATTTAGTGTCGAAGAAATATTTCATTACGTACCATTAACCTCATACCTTATTTCATTATCACTAAAAAGAAAACACGTCATAATATCTTCTCCAAGATGTATTCCCAACATTTACCCTGCGTTTCCTATCTACATATAATTCAGTAACTCCTTTCAATCTTGTTGAATTATCCCGACATTTTCGATCCCAAAATGAGTAACAGAACACTATAGTACAGCATATGTTTAGGTGTTCCTTTCATTTGATGACCCCTACATAATCAATTATATCACTTTCATAACCTACCTGTCCATAAGCAAGGCTCTTCTTGAGTTTTTCTAAGATGAGGTAAGTACGATTTCGTTCTACCATAATGCATATTTAGGTCATATTCATTGCGTTAGAACTGACGTACATAAGTATAAACATCGTAAAATTCTTAGGTTATCTTTTCAAAGATTTAAACTGCCCTTTTCAAGTAGCGTATACATAGTATTACCCTATTAATTTAAAATAAGCAAAACATACAGAGAAAAATAATAGTGTGAGAGAATCTATAAAAAGTAAAAATAAAGTAGCCGCTTGTCTGTCTTGTAGAGCAAGCGGAATTTCACGTCATAGCTCATGTTGCACTCTCAGGACTGGTTACAGTTCATACGTGTGTCATTGTTGCTCACAGATGTCTACCCGTTTTACATGGACATCGTGGAATATTTTGGTACAACTGATGATCCTGAATACCTCATTTGTTTTAAATAATAACCTGTAACGTAGAAATAGATGTTGTAAAGGTATACATGGCATATAACACAGATGAAACTATGCTAAATATTAATCCTCCCTTGTTGAAGCTCTAATCTTTAAGAAATATAAAATACTTCTATCGTTACAGACATATAGACCTTCGTGTGCGTCGGCTTATGGATGTCAGACATGTATAAATTAAATAGGATAGGAAAGAGAACTCCAAACTGGGGAATCCCAGCCAAGATTGGACGGGGTCCGACAGGGTTTTGTTAAGTCATACCAGAAATTTCCTTTCAGAAAGGTAGCTTCTGAATAATAGAATCATGTAGGGAGGTATACCTAATATCTTGTCGAACGGGCACGATACGTTTAGAAAACAGACTCCCGTGTGCCTCCTATCACTGAAGTTACCCGGTTTTTCACCATCGTTGCAGATTTATGCTGATGATACGGTCATTTCCTCTGTCCCATGGCAATCCTCTAGGGTACAAAATTACATCCAACATGCCCTCTCCACCTTTGAACTATGGCTTCGAAAGTGGACAATCAAAATTAATGTAAATTAAAGCAATACAACCTTATTCTCTAAACATACTAGGATTGACCCTTCCCCACTGGTCTTCTTTGGAGAAGTGATCCGGTGGAAAAATGCTTCCAAATACCTAGGAGTTACTCTTAAGGAACACATAATTTCGATTTCAGTCGAAACGAATAGACGCTTATCGAAAACTATACCTCTCATGAAAGCCGATTAAAGCCTTAATCTAGAAAACAGGTTAACGCTGTACAAGATCTCCCTCCGACCAATTCTAGAGTATTCCAGTCCACTCTGGGGAATGGCAGCCAATACCCACCTAGATAAGGTGCAGCGCATACAAAACCGTGCGCCGCGTCTCATCTCTGGTGCACACTGGTATGAACGGAATCGGGACATCCATCAGTCCCTGAAGATTGATGAGATTAGTAGCAGAATAAAGAAGAAGCCCTGAAAATTATATTCTGGACTAATCAATAAGCCAAACGCCCTTATCACCACGTTGGAAATCTACGATACACTCGATCTTCGCTATAAGCGTCCCAAGGTTATCCTAAATTAGTCACCCCTAAAAAGGGTGCAGGTCTCATTCTGACCCGCTCCGATGCGGTTTCAACAGGTCCTCACCCTCACTCATCAATGCAGATTTAGCTAAAGCATGATTAAGAAATAGCACCCAAGACTCTATTCCAGTTGGAGGGCTAAAATCCTCAACAGAAACAGTGCGTCTGTATTCTGCTTGAGACTTGAGGCATGGCCACTCTAGTAATAGTAACACCATACCTCTACACATATCTCCTCCTTCCATTGATTTCGTTAAATTCATAGATTCCACATTTCTTAATTTTGTTGCCGATATTACACTGACTGACAGAGCAAATGCAACACCAAGAAGGAGTGGTTCGAAAGGGATGAAAGTTGGGGAAAAAACAGAGACGGCACGAACGAATAATTGATGTTTATTTCAAACCGATATGCAGGTTACACAATGCGCACGGCATCGACTCAGTAGGATGTAGGACCACCGCGAGCGGCGATGCACGCAGAAACACGTCGAGGTACAGAGTCAATAAGAGTGCGGATGGTGTCCTGAGGGATGGTTCTCCATTCTCTGTCAACCATTTGCCACAGTTAGTCCTCCGTACGAGGCTGGGGCAGAGTTTGCAAACGGCGTCCAATGAGATCCCACACGTGTTCGATTGGTGAGAGACCCGGAGAGTACGCTGGCCACGGAAGCATCTGTACACCTCGTAGAGCCTGTTGGGAGATGCGAGCAGTGTGTGGGCGGGCATTATCTTGCTGAAACAGAGCATTGGGTAGCCCCTGAAGGTACGGGAGTGCCACCGGCCGCAGCACATGCTGCACGTAGCGGTGGGCATTTAACGTGCCTTGAATACGCACTAGAGGTGACGTGGAATCATACGCAATAGCGCCCCAAACCATGATGCCGCGTTGTCTAGCGGTAGGGCGCTCCACAGTTACTGCCGGATTTGACCTTTCTCCACGCCGACGCCACACTCGTCTGCGGTGACTATCACTGACAGAACAGAAGCGTGACTCATCGAAGAACACGACGTTCCGCCATTCCCTCATCCAAGTCGCTCTAGCCCGGCACCATGCCAGGCGTGCACGTCTATGCTGTGGAGTCAATGGTAGTCTTCTGAGCGGACGCCGGGAGTGCAGGCCTCCTTCAACCAATCGACGGGAAATTGTTCTGGTCGATATTGGAACAGCCAGGGTGTCTTGCACATGCTGAAGAATGGCGGTTGACGTGGCGTGCGGGGCTGCCACCGCTTGGCGGTGGATGCGCCGATCCTCGCGTGCTGACGTCACTCGGGCTGCGCCTGGACTCCTTGCACGTGCCACATGTCCCTGCGCCAACCATCTTCGCCACAGGCGCTGCACCGTGGACACATCCCTATGGGTATCGGCTGCGATTTGACGAAGCGACCAACCTGCCCTTCTCAGCCCGATCACCATACCCCTCGTAAAGTCGTCTGTCTGCTGGAAATGCCTCCGTTGACGGCGGCCTGGCATTCTTAGCTATACACGTGTCCTGTGACACACGACAACAGGTTCTACAATGACTGTCGGCTGAGAAATCACGGTACGAAGTGGGCCATTCGCCAACGCCGTGTCCCCTTTATCGTTCCCTACGTGCGCAGCACAGCGGCGCATTTCACATCATGAGCATACCTCAGTGACGTCAGTCTACCCTGCAATTGGCATAAAGTTCTGACCACTCCTTCGTGGTGTTGCATTTGCTCTGTCAGTCAGTGTAATATCGATTCGTACAATGTAACACAATCTAATGATTTTAATACAGTAATTTCTCAAATCCGGGGCGTACAAATTCCTTTCCCCTTCCACACCCGTCCTGTTTCCAACTACACTCCTGATGTACTCAAACTGTCACCCTCCCTTTCCACTAATCCAGTAATAGAAAAAGACTCAGACCATGCTCCAGCACTGACTAACATCCCTTACACATCCTATACACTACGTAACCAATGCATCCTCCCTCAACCCACCAGACGTTATTATCTTCTTCAGAACTCCTGTCTCCCTACTTCCTTGCCCAGCCTACGCATATTAATCCGTCTAGTAGAGCACGCAATAAAAACAGCTGGCCAATTACACATTCCACGACATTACTATCACCCTAATGAACACTCAATTCCCCTTAAAGAGCTATCCTTATTAAAATTAGCCCAAAAACTCCTACGTTCGTAAACATGACAACGCGGCTTTACGTTAACGCAGACGAACATTAAGACACGCACGCTCATATATTAAAGCAATAAAACAAAACCAGTGGATTACCGCTTGTTCATAATTTCTGATATACACGATTCCAGAAAGTTCTCATTACACTTCGAAAACTGACTAAAACTCACAAACCACGACCTACTTATCCCATATATGTTGCTCCTAACCCTCCCACTAAAGAAAAAGACAAAGAAGACATCTTTGCCTATCACTACTTTAATGTAATTTCTTCCCCACAAATACCACGATACGAAAATCTTTTCCATGTCACGTCCTCCGTAAACACCTACATAAAATCCCGTAAACCAGCCGCCCTAATATGCCTAGATGTTAACAAAGCCTTCGATTCTGTGTGGCACGAAGGACTTTTATTAAAAATTGATCATGTCCCACTACTTCCACGATCATACGATTGATATTTAATTATCTTAAATCTAGGAAAGCTGTAATTAATATTAATGGAATCCATTCATACACCTTCCCCATAAACTCCGGTCTTACGCAAGACTCTCCACCCTTTCCTTTCCTTTATACACTATACACATACGATATCCTGCACCCAGCACAACCACTACGCCTATATCAATATGCCGATGACCTTGCCATACTAGCCTTCAGTCCTACATATACTCCATTAATAATAGACTGCAAAAATGCCTGAACACCCTTGAAATCTTTCTCAACCATTGGCACATCTCCATCAGTACTACCAAAACCCAATTCATAGTTTTCCGAAATAAATCCCGTCTCTGTCCTTCAAATCACATAGTCCGCGTAACAATAAAAAATACCTTTTTAAAATTAACCTACTATCATACCTAGTAATTAAACTTCAAAATAACCTACGATGGAACCAACACCTAGCAGATATCCATAGAAAAGCTATTAATCGTTTCCCAGCCTTCGATCCCTGATGGGTTTTACCTGGTGATTAAAATTTACAAAATCACCCTGAATCACCTACGCTTCCCTGACTTGGATTATTGCTCACTCAACTGAATACGTTAGACTCAATAGACTAGACCGTCACGCCTTACGTATAGCATATCGTCTATCTTATGGCACAACTTTCCCCATTTTCCTTCCTTACTACACCTTCCCGAAAATAACATCAAACTTGCATACACTACGCCTCCAATCTCTGACAAGAGGCACCCTCAAGAACAAACCTATAATAAGAGGAACTCTCACATTATCACCTCCAACCACCACAATCCTAAACGATAACCGTACAGCTGAATATTTTCATCTACTTCCTCCAGCCATCACATAACTTCATCCTATGCTTCACTGTCACCGACCCAAATAAATTAAATAACTATTAACAATTTCAACAAAGCAAACGTTTAAGATGGTACTGGCCACGGTGACACATTACCTGTTTACTGTTCCTGCCAATGTAGGCACCACAAGTGCTGTCATAAATACATATCTCCAAGTGAAATGAATTGAAGCAATATCACTATAGTAAACAATAAATTCAGTGCCAAATTCAGTAATAATTTTACATAACAGTGTCAACATTCAATTTTATACATTTAATGAAAAATAATTCGGTTAATATACAGCAATTTCAAAATCTCCATTTCCCTTCAGGCAAACGCATGTAAACAAATTAATTGACAAACTCCCTTCTTGACTCAGGCTGAAATGTCTTTCTTTCTTTCTTTCTTTCTTTCTCTCTCTCTCTCTCTCTCTCTCTCTTTCTTTTCCTTTCTTACTCTTCTTGTTCTTCAATCATTCCATTTCAAATTCTATATGTTTCAATAATATTTTAACGTAAATAATAGCTGCCTCTGTGGATCCGTGGTAGAGTGTCGGCCTCCGAATCCCAAGATAGCGGGTTCAAACCCGGCAGAGGTAGTCGGATTTTTGAAGGGCGGAAAAAAGTCCATTCGACACTCCATGTCGTACGATGTCGGCATGTAAAAGATCTCTGGTGATACATTTGGTATTTACCCGATAAAATTAATTAAATCTCAGCCATAGACGCCCAAGAGAGATCCGGTTTACTCGGTCTGCCATCTAGCGGACCTAGAGTAGAACGGAACGTCGAAATTGACGAGCAGACAGCCAGATGGCGTCAAATCGAAATGTCTGCACACGGTAGCTGAGGCCATACGATTATTATTATTATTATTATTATTATTATTATTATTATTAACGTAAATAATGTATAAAAATAAAAATAATTCTAACATAAATCAAGTGTTCGTCAATTCACGTGTTGTACAAATAATAATGCTAAAGAGGAGGCACTGGAAACTATTTATCTATTCAAGTACTACAATGTATATAATTACCTAACAAGTGTTCAATAACAAGTGAGTAGGTATATAATTATGTAAATATTTAAAGTGTGAAATAGTTAAAGAAAAGTCAAAGGACCTTCTCAGAAGGAAAATAAATAATAAATACAAGTTTGCACTAGCTGTAAATATGTACATAATGCAAAAATTGGTGATGGAGATCTCTGCGCCAGAGGAGAAAGATAAATATTATTAACATGTCGCTACGTATGTACAAACATACAAGACAAAATTCAAAATTAATAAGCCAACAATACTCCCCTTACAATGGTCCAAGAGTCACTGGATTGGCTGACGGATCGCCTCCACAAACGGGTAAGAATAGAAACATGGTTCCCTTCAGTTCTTATTCCACTTATTTGCGATCTATACATATATAAAATAACATCCTCACTGGCTGACTGACTGACTGACTGACTGACTGACTGACTGACTGACTGACTGACTGACTGACTGACTGACTGACTGACTGACTGACTGACTGACTGACTGACTGACTGACTGACTGACCCATCAACGCCGAGCCAAAGCTACTGGACATAAAGAAATGAAATATTGGAGATACATTTATATTAGAGTGTAGGTGCTCACTAAGGGAGGAATTTTGGATATTTCATCGTTAAAGGGGTGAAAAGGGGAAGAATTACTTAAATGACTATACCTATATCTCAATAAATTAAATGTTTACAGACGTAAAAAATGGTATTTGAAACCTCCTTTAAAAATAAAGAAACATGTGTTTCTTTGTTTTCGGAAAATTCCTTTCAAGAAGGGTGAAAAACGGATTGAATACCTTTTCTTACGATATTTATATCTAACAATCTGAAGAAGTTACGGACATGAAAATTTATATTTGGAATCTCCTTTAATAACAAAGAAATACGTATTTTTGGTTTTTGGAAAATCCAATTAATGGAGGATGAACTGCAGTGACAAAGAGGTGAATTTAAAAAACGACTATATCTACAGTATATCTCAGAAACGTAACATGTTACTGACTTGAAAAGTGGTATTTTTAATTTCTTTTAAAAATAAAGTAACATGTACTTTTGTCGGAAATAGAATAATGGGGTATATATGAACTGAAAAGTGGGTTGAACTATTTTCATTAGGTTACTGATATCTCAAAACTGAAGATGTTACAGACGTAAAAATTAGTAATTTGGAGTCTGTTTTCAAAATAAAGAAATACCCTTATTTATTTCAGGAAAATCAACTTAAGGGAGTGAAAGAATAGAAAAATTTGTTGAATTCTTAGTATGAGGATACTTACATCTAAAAAAGGAACTAAAGATGTTTAAGACGTGAAAATTGGTGTTTGGAATCTCCTTTAGGCCTAGGGATTTTCAGATAATGTCTTAGTACAGTACCGAGGAACGATTACTTTCATCAAATTACGAAATCCGCGCAAGCGAAGCCGAGGATAACTGCTAGTCTATATATATATAAAATAACATGTCCTGACTGACTGACTGACTGACTGACTGACTGACTAATTCATTATCACCGACCAAAACTACTGGAGATAAAGAAATGAATTTTGGGGCGTACATTTATATTAGAGTGCAGGTGATCAGTAAGGAAGCATTTTTGGATATTTCGTCGCTAAGGGGGTAAAAGGGGGTGAATTGTTTAAATGTATATATCTATATCTCAAAAACTTAAAAGTTTACAGACGTAAAAATCGGTATTTAGAATCTCTTTTAAAAATAAAGAAAAGCGATTTTTTGTTTTCGGGAAATCTCATTAAGGGCGGGGGGGGGGTGAAAATGGTGGAAAAGGTTGTGGAATACCTTATAGGTATATCTCAATATCTGAAGATTTTACAGAGATGGTTCATGTGAAGTCTCTCTTAGCTGAGTCAGCGTAGAGAGGTGGTTGATGTCACTGCATGCGGCATGAAGACAGGAAACACACTTTCCTCACGTTCACAGATTACAGTATAGACTACTTCGTCCGGTGGAAACCTACGATAGTACATCCAGTTCTTCAGATTCTGATGATCTTTTAATTGCCTGTGATGTTTCTGCTGCCGTGAGCACTGTCTGTCGCAAACGACTGTGGGTACATGAAAGTAATTTGCGGTGAATACCACAACTTAGTAACGAAGCTAAATGGGCATCCACAAAAATTTCAGATGTACTTCAAGCTGAACAAAGATGAATTAAACTACTTTCATATCTCATCAAAGATGAAATTGTTAGCCGCACTACGCTCTGCACTTGCAACTGACTCGGAGGAATCCTACACAGGCTTTTCAGATATCAGAAAATTTCAAAAAATTACTTCAGCTCGCTTGAAGACTCTGTGCCATGGCAATTACCAACAGTTCGTTGTGGAAGAATAAATTGAACAAACAAGAAAAATTCTGTGCGGTAGTGAATGGATCATACAGTAAATATTTATTCAGCGATCTCTAATTCAACAGGTTAATTTGTATTTGTAATTTGTGTAGTATTTAATTTACTATTATTATTATTATTATTATTATTATTAAGTCCGTCTCCGTGGCTAAATGATTAGCGTGCTTGCCTTAGGTCACAGGGTTCTCGGGTTCGATTCCCTGCAGGGTAGGGAATTTTAACCATCATTGGTTAATTTCGCTGGCACGGGGGCTGGGTATATGTGTTGTCGTCATCATCATTTCATCCTCATCACGACACGCAGGTCGCCTACGGAAGTCAAATCAAAAGACCTGCATCTGTCCAGCCGAACTCGTTCCGGAGGGAAGGATAGATGGACGGGGGAGAGAGGGATGTAGGCGATTGGGAGGGGGCTGGCAGTAGGGAATTACGAGTTAGATAAACAAATATCAGGAGAAGAGGTATTGGAAGTGCTAGGCAAAGCCAAAAATAGCACAGCTGCGGGCGGGAACGGAATAACAAATGTATTTTGGAAAGAAGCGATAAAGAATAATATGATGAGGGAGTGTAGAGTGAAGTTATTTAATAAGGTGTTCGAAGGTACCAATTTCACGAAAGAGTGGCAAAAAGGGATCATATGCACTATCTAAAAAGGAAGGAGCGAGGAGCAATCCCAGTAACCATAGGGGCATTACCCTATTAGATGCACTGAATAAGGTGTACACGGATGTATTAGGTGATATAAAAATCCCTGGTCTGATATTTGCAGACGATGTATTATTGATGACGCTGACGGAGGGAGGATTTCAGAGAAGTCTAAATAAAGTATCGGAGTACGCCAGGAAGTGGTCGTTGAGAGTAAGTACTACGATGACAAAGGTAATGGTATTTAGGAAAAGCAGAAATTGAAAGACAAAGAAGCATTGGGTGATAAATGGGTAGGTAATAGAGGAGACAAGTAAGCTAGAGTATCTGGGTGTTTGTATAAGTAGGAATGGCAAGCAAGGGCGCCCATACCCGGGGGCAAGGTGGGGCCGCGGCCCCCGTCTAGCTCCCAGGGAAAGGCAAAACTCTAGTGTAGTCGCGTGTTTTCCTTTCAGGAAAATGACTTGAAAGTCAGTATTACGCAAAAGCGGTAGTACCGTACCCCACCAACAGGCAGGCGATACCGTGGGTTATTCTACCGCAGAATAGAAATCGCCATTTACCTTCCAAAATATTAAAATTACTACGTACCCCCAGGTCTGGCCCTCTCTCTAGAAACTCTCATATGGGCTCCCATGATGGCAAGTGGTCCGAACAAATTAATCAAGCCAAGTGGAAGGGGCTAGCAGCACTTTCAGTTATAAGAATACTTTAAAATATATTCCCAGGGGTCGATTACAAAATACGGACAATGGTATTTAATACGGTGGTTCTAAGTAGGGTGTTATATGGAGCAGAAGTATGGGGGGGGGGTTGAAAAGAATTGTATTATATTAAATCAGATTATTAGTAGATTTGCCAAAATTTTAATGGACCTCCCAAATTGTACGGCTAACGCAGCGGTCAGAGTCATGTGTAATGTGTGCTTAGAGGTTGATATCATGAAGAGAGTGTTGGGGTACTGGAGAAGATTGGTAACGGGAGGGGCGGCCTACTCCTGCAAACGGTCTACCAGCACCAAATGAAGAGTTATTTTGGAGATTATTGGATTAACAAGGTGAAACATATCATTGAGAGATTGGGTTTGGGAATTCATTGGGGGAGGGATTGGGAGAGAAGGAATGCAGTTTGTTGGAGGAACACGTTAAAAAGGATTAAAGATATTCACTTACAGGATCTGGAGACCGAGTGCGGTAGAAGGGCGTCCCTAAACATGTTTATTAGAATCGAACAAATAGTAAATGTAAGAAGAGATAATGTGAATAGATTAGAGAGAAGAGCAATAATTTGGTGGATGTTGGGTTCTCACAGAAATAAAGGGTAGACAAAATGAACGACAACTCTGTTTGTGTGGGGAGTCAAGAGAGTATTTCCACTTGTTGATAGCATGCAAGGGAACTCGTGCCGAGAGAGAGAAATTCATGAGTGAGGGACACTTGGAAGCCATGAAAGTGTCGGACAATGACCGGAAGATTAATAAGTGAATAGCGAGAGAGTGGAAAGAACCTGGGAACTTAAACAAATTTTTAGAGGCTATCAAAAAACGCTGCATTAAGAGATTAAAGGAAGCTGACGCTAGAAGATTGTAGTGAGGTAGATGTATATATTGTTCTTCCTGTCGTAGCGATTGTATTGCTGAGGAGATAGGTCAGCAGGGAGTGATAAGATAAGCAGCAGAGAATTAGGATCATCACACTGCTGGTTAGCAGAGTGGGGGGAGATATCGGGTGTGCACGAGTGGCGTCCTAGGTCAGGGCTCAGCTGCCTGACTCTGCTGGAAGACTCGGACAGCTGACCAAGGGTGCATCCGCTCGGGCACACGCCCAATGTAGTGGACTGCTATAGTTAGCTATTTTTTGTTTGTTTTGGCCTTGTTTGCCGTGTTGCCGAAAGACTTTATTCAATAGGGTTTCCATTAATTTATGTACACCTTGTCTTTATTGTGTTGTGGTTTGTATTTTAAATGTTTTCTTTTTGGAGTTTTTTCTCTTTTATTTTCTCCGTAAGGATTAATTTGGTTGAAAAACTTTACAATCTGGAGAAAATAAATCTACTACTACTACTACAACACAGGGCTGGCTAATAATAATAATCATAATGGCTTTAGTATTATATTTATAAGGTCTACAATGTCTTTCATTTCCTCACAGTTCATCAGCCTTACCATTCTTTTGTGGATACACTCATTTTTCTAAATATCTCCATTGTGAATGGAGTCAAAGGGTGCATATACATATAGTAAGAGAATACTAAGTGGGGAAAAGTCAAAGAATATATGCTCGCCCACTCGTCTTCTAAGCACATAATATATCCATGAATTCATTCTTTCCCCTCTAGTGGAGATTTTGTTTTCCTTTGTGCTAGCTTGTCACCAGATTCTTACCAAGGTAGCCGCAGTTCCATTTCGTATAAATTTCAATAGTAATTTTCAGATGGAAGGTCATTTCCGTATTTACAATTTTAAAACATTAACAGTGTTGTACAACTTGTTTGCTTGTTTCTTTTCTAAAATTCCTGCTATGGGAAGTTTGCTAGTTTACTGCGGTATTCTGTAAACCCTTCGTAACCATTATAATAATTTGTATGTTGCAGGTTTTCTTCATACTCCGAAAGAAGTTCACGCAAGCTTCCTTCTTGCATGTGTATCATCATGCTATTATGGTATTTGCCTTATGGCTAGCACTGAAATATGCACCAGGTAAAGTCTTATAATTAAAGATAACAAATAATTTAATGGACTTCTCCTATTCATACGGAATATCATTGAATTTTTAATAATAATAATAATAATAATAATAATAATAATAATAATAATAATAATAATAATAATAATAATAATAATAATAATAATAATAATAATAATCCATATACAAAATAAGAGTTTTGTCTGCACATTGCTAGGAATTTTAAAAATGGCGTTTCTTCATCCGCCGTGACTACAGCAACAACAAAATTACTTTTTATATTTTCCGTCATTTCTGTCTATGGAGATAAGTTCTACGCGTATCGCCATAAAATGGCTCAAAAGAAAGGCAACGAAAGACCTATGAAGATTTCAGCGGTTTGTTGTGAATTACTAGATTCCTTGCCCTCTGTGGCCCTTTGCATTTTCATTTTATTTTGTATTGTTGATGACCTTGATTTGATCTCTCCCTTCCCGTATAAAAGAAATCCATGTACCCGGTTAATATTGAAAATTTACTGACAGACATACAAAGCCTTTAAAAAGTTTCCGGAACGATCTCTATAGCAACACTGTCTTTACAGTCTACAGAGTTAGTTACCCGCCCTTGGACTTAACTTTCACACGACTGCCACGACCTCTCTCTTGTATTTGAGTGTATCGGAAAACTCGCCATTCGCTATTATTGTGTAAAACTAACCGTAAGGGAGATACATATAGTTTTGAACAACTTACAGCAGAGATCAAACACAACCTTAACTTTTCTTTAAATAGCAATTTACTTTACGTCGCACCGACACACATAGGTCTTATGGCGACGAAGTGATTAGAAAGGACTAGAAGTGGGATGGAAGCGGCCATGGCCTTAATTAAGGTTACAGCCCCAACATTTGCCGGTGTGAAAGTAGGAATCCCTGCAAAATCGTCTTCAGGGCTGCCGACAGTGGGGTTCGAAACCTATACCTTCCGAAGGCAAAGTCACAGCTGCGCGACCTTAACCGCACTGCCAACTTGATCGGTAACCTTATTCCAAAACAAATACTGGTACCAAGTTTTATAAAATCCACACATAGTGTTGTAACAGACACTGAAAAATATTAAACTGAATTCGTCATAGGTCATTACAATTACGACAGTATTCTCTTCAGAGTACAATATTAACCTACTGGAACGTCAGGTTTAAAAGCATATTATCATATGAAATGCTCGATCAAATGAGAAAAGACCCATTTTCTCCCTTTTCACGAAAAATACTACTCTGGCTTTCTAACAGTGGCAAGTCCCAGAGCTGATATGACCCCGCCCCAGACAGAGGTAAACACTGCTGCTGCTACTACTACAACAAAGAATGTTTTCATTCTTCCCCTGAAGGGGGAGGCGGGCCTCCTAGACGGTGACGCCGTCTCTCAGGCCAGGAGATTTGTTACGCTGAAGGAGATGTGCGGAGAATTGATAGGGTTGGCGGCCGTGGCCTATATTAGGAACTGTTCCGGTATTTGCCTTGGTGCAGCAGAATAGACAACCACAAAAAACATTATCAGGACAGCCGACGATGGGGACCAGCCCCTCTCCGTTTTCCGAATGCAGAGCTGTCAGATCAGCCGAAACCCACTCTGTAACCGTCGACCATTTAATTTAGCATGTTTTCATTTCACTCCTGAAGGGGAGGCGGGACATCCAGCGTTTTCCATTAAGTGCTAACTCTGTCCATTCGCATCAGCACCTCATAGCAGGAATCCAACAGCTGGAATACTATGATGAACCAGTGTGTCATCACATGCCGGTAGTTACCAGAACATGTATGAACTAGAGGATTGCCATGCTAGAAAAACTTGTCTAACTCCCCGCCTACTTCCTCCAGTATTCAAGGAGGCTGTTCTACTAGGCACATAGCAGTAACGCATCTATCGGAGGTGACTGGGAGCAGAGTAGACAAAGCCCATCACAACAAATAACCAAGTCATGTCACTTGTGTGGTCTTTCGATATTGTAGCCTTCGTATTTAGTTTTCTTCCTACTCTGTGATAAAAATCCAATATAATGGGAGTCCTCCTTTCTCCTTTCAAGATCTTCCTTCCCAATTTTTCTCATTTTGAGAATCAACTTTACAATTTTCCTTGTCGATATGGGTTTTCACCGTGAGACAATCACGACAAGAAGCATTACCATGGCCATCTAACACGACTGGACAATATTTCCATGTTAGCGATGCTCAGCGTTGACTTGGATTAAACAACAAAATTCTAAATTATGAATATATCTGTTATTATAGACGATACGGTGAAAACCGAGCTCGATAGCTGCAGTCGCTTAAGTGCGGCCAGTATCCAGTATTCGGGAGATAGCGGGTTCGAACCCCACTGTCGGCAGCCCTGAAGATGGTTTTCCGTAGTTTCCCATTTTCACACCAGGCAAATGCTGGGGCTGTACCTTAATTAAGGCCACGGCCGCTTCCTTCCCACTCCCAGCCCTTCCCTGTCCCACCGTCGCCATAAGACCTATCTGTGTCGGTGCGACGTAAAGCAACTAGCAAAAAAAAAATACGGTGAAACCGCATAAGACATACATAATCGGAATTGTTTATGTATTTGATATGCTTCTTATGTACTATTTATGGATATGGCCACTAATAACGTAGATAATTGAGAGTTAAATTTTTATCCTTCCCCTACCCAACCATTTCACCCAGCCTGAATATAATTATTTATAGCCTAGACTAGAGTGCCATTTTTTCCCGACATTGTTTATCGACTTTAATTACATTTTCTTCGGCAATTTTCTAGTAGCCTGGCGTTGATATGATCGAAAAATGTATTTTAATAACTTTTATTATATAGTGTTTATCGATATAACTACTAATAACATAGATATTTGGTAATTACATTTTTTACCTAGTGTGGAAATGGGAAACCACGGAAAACCGTCTTCATGGATGCCGAAAGTGGGATTTGAACCCACTATCTCCCGGATGCAAGCTTACAGCCGCGCGCCGCTAACCGCACAGCCAACTCGCCCGGTGAATTATATTTTACGCCTTCCCCTACGCTACCATTTTAACCAGAGTAAATAAAATTATCCATAGCATATATTGTAGTACCTTATCGCCCGTCTTTACATATTGGTTTTCATCGCAATCTGTTCAGCGGTTTTCTCGTGATGCACTTACATACATAGGCCAACATGAATACATATAAAGAGGATGGAAAATTAAAAGTTGCATTTCCTTCTTACTGTGGTCACGGCCGATACAGAAATACCATTACTTTTGTTAAATTATGGGCAATGTACAGTAAAAACTCTAGATAGATAGATAGATAGATAAATGGATAGATAAACAGATTGAAGTCAGTGGCTCGTAGCGCTGAAAAATCACAAAATGAAAATCCACATTCTGTTTCCAGTTCCAACCGGTCACGAATGGAATTAATGAAGCCACCATTTAGTGGCAAGGATAGAAGAAATTCCGACTGCCGTCTTCTGTTCTAATCCTCCAGGGCAATCATAAATAACTGGCAAATTAAATGAAATTATAGTGGAGAATGTTCCTGGAATGAAAGATGACAAGAAAAACCGGAGTAGCAGGAGAAACTCCTGTCTCGCCTCCGGTTTTCCCAGTACAAATCTCACAATGAGTGATCAGGATTTGACCCACGGAACCAAGTGGTGAAAGGCGGGCGCACTGCCACCTGAGCCACAGAGGCACGCACTGAAGAATATTCGTTTCAATGTGAAAGTCTTCAAATTGAATAAAATGATCTATAGATCGTTCACCACTGTCAAAGTTTCAAATATGATGTGTTTAATCTAAATTAAGGAGGGTGTCAATCTCCCAGTGTGGAATAATTACATTTTCACTGTATTTCCTAGCCACCTCTTCTTCATGCGCAGCTATACTAATGGTAGCACTCGCGTTACTTGCAGAAAATAAATAAATAGATCTCAGCTCCGAAGACAGGGAAATACGCTCAAAATTAGACGGACGTTTTCACGTGATTTATAATTAATCCGTATCCTCTTCCGCTATGGGGATTTGTGTAAATAAAATACCACTGAATGGATCTTAATTCCGATAAGGAACATGAATCGCGTATAATGCGTATTAATCACGAGCTCTCCTCTCTGTGGACAGAGATTTCTACAGAGAGAAAACGAGGGGATTTATCGTTTGTAATCAAAGAACTGCATAGTAAATCGGAGCAATACCTCAGCATCTTCCATTATAAGTCACAACATAAATCAGACTGATACCTCGCTGGAAGCTACAGTTTGCTCAGGCCAGTTCTATGAGACGGTTGCGAAAATAATGCAAATCATCGACAAATGGTAATAGGTGGAAGGAACATGAGTTTTCTGAGATAATTTGAAGTTCCGCAAGTAATTCATTATCATAAAGAGTCCACACATTTTATTCACTGAAAACCACTTACGTAATCATACCTAGGTAGTGTGGACTTAAGAATACATATGTGCTGGGGACGGAATGAGTGAGGAAAAAATCACAAAAAAGCACAATCCCAGAAAACCGAAAATCTATGCTCAAGTAGCCCCTAATCCGTAAGGGTACAGAAATACTTCGTGACGGAAAATTTCCACGGGACCTGAACACAGGAGGTTTTCCCAAAAATCTGAATTTGTAAAAGAAGTTCCTCTCTATTGTCGTAAAGACACTTTGTAAGTGCAGCCTGGCCCAAGTTGAGGAAGTGATGCCAGACTCGGCTACGGGTTGTTGGCAAGACGCTCTTGGCCCATCTGACAACGAGCACACTTGCTATACCGCGTTTTAGGAGAGTTTAATTCTGATGTAAACAAATAGGCGGAGCACCTTGCCTATGCACGTGGTCATAGGCGTACTTGATTGGAGAAGCAACCGTCGCACTCACTCGACTGTATGTGAGCTCGAAGAAAAATAGTACGTCGCATTAATTTTATTTTAGTTTATTACAGTTAGAGAGTTTGGAAGAGTACGTAATATAATTAAAATATGCTTGTCATATATACCGGAATATGTATGGTTTTGTTTTAATAAAATAGTGATTAAACGAGAAATGAAGGCACAAGGCGTGATGTAATACAGGAGGTCTTCCCGTAGTGAGGGAAAGTCCCAAGCTCTACAGCGTGGAGATAAGATGTTGCATCTTGCAGCAGCTGTTAGTGTCAAGTTATTCATCGTGAGAGAAATGGAGCAAAAGGTGGGACCATCGCGTGTAGTGAAAAACAAGAGAGGAAAACCGCTCAGAAGTGACCATAGGCGGTGCATTGTGAATGTGTTCAATAAACTAAGTGAACAGAATCCAGGTTTAGTCGTTTATTCAGTAGTTCAGATCTTCGCACTGTTATCGTATATGCGATGCGCAGCGCTGTACGTCCGAACTCGGGACGTTGACGGGCTGGAGGTCGGTACTACACGCTCAGCGAATCACAACTCTATCTTTGGCGGAGGCGTGGGCATACCATGTTTACATCAGGATTAAACTCTCGTGAAAAGACATAATAGAGGTGAACGAGTCAGCGCCCGTATCCGGCAGTGAAATCCCTAACCTACAGATAGACCTGCATAATACTTTTGCACCCATGACCATGATGCTCAAACCAGTAATGACATCCCACACATAACTAATCCCGCAGCTATATAGACTCCGACGTCCACCTCCGTAATTTGACGTCAAGCGCTATTACAGCAGCTATCGTCCTGGAAGGCCTGGGTAAGTTTCTCGGTGCTGCCACTAATTCGAGATAAGCGGGAAGTTTAATATATGGTTAAAAACGTCTATTCTGCTCATCTCTATTAGGGTTGTGCTTGAAAAGGACTGCACCACCCCTGGAAGATGACAGGAATTACGATTTACTGTACATTGAGTATAACGTTTAAAATGGACACCATCACATAGAAATTTTTAAAAAAATTCTCACTGGAGCATCCTAAATTTTTGGCAAAGGACTGCTGCAAGTAATGTATTCAAAATATAATTTCCCCGCTTTACAAACGAAAATTTTCGGCGACACAAGTATGGAAAAGACCTAGTATTTGGAAGGTAGCAGCCGTTTCCTTAACTAAGGAGAGACGTGCAAGAAAATTCTTTGATTTTCAAATTTCTCTATAACTTGGACGCTAGAATCATGAAACTTTGCACACTGATTTAGAAATAAAATTGTTTTGAACATTTTAAAATTTGAATTTTGGTCATATTTCCTCAGCAACACTGTGGTCCTGGACATTGTAATTTTTGTAGTGATTTCTAAGGCCTTGATCTTGTAATGCCTGCAGAAGATTTTAATTCTATGCCTGTTTCGATTTTTGAAGTAAATGAACTATTAAATTTGAATTATTCACTATTACACTCTGAATTTCACAAAATTACATACTTTGTAATTCCCTTGCAAGTGCTTATCCTGCCTGTCTATCAAGTTTCAGATTGATACCCTTAGTAGTTCCAAAGGAATGGGTATATTCGTCTTGGGAGAAGGAAGTCCAGGAAATGAACATTTACCTCCTTTTTCAATAGTGCGAGCCCGTCAATTGCCTGAAAAAAACAGACATAAAGAGTTCAGCGAAGATGAAAAATTGCAGTGTATAATATAGGTTCGTGGCACATAATGAATATTCACCATAGTTTTCTGCGATATACCTTTTATTTTACGCTGATGATCGGTTACACGTATGTAACAGGGTATTTCTAGACTGCTCACAACGGAATAATATAATTCAAAGCTGGTAAAAATGATTTTATGGATTTTGAAAGTGAAAATGCATTTTTGGTTATTGGTGAAAAAGTGATATATAGTTATAAAGTAGTACAACAACTGTAATCTGTCTAAATGTAGGAAATGGGTCTGCCATTGTAACTAAAACTCCCCAAATCGATTGTGACCGCGCAGTAGGCAATGGGAGCCTGCAATTATAATGTAAACTTGCCAACTCGATTGTGAATGGCATTAGGCAAGTGAGCCTGCCGTTATCATCACAACTCCACAACCCTCACTTTACATTGGAAACAACGTATGCGGACCTCCCCATGCTATTGCTCGGATAAGGCTAAGAGACATGCAATTTTAAAACAATCTCATTTACTGTACGCACAGTATTTACGTCGATATCCGTATACAATGAAGAATACCGTAGCGAAGCACGGGTACATTTGCTAGTCTTTAAATATTTCCCTCCGATCATTCGAAAATTTGCTTTTCTGCCACTTCTTTAAATGTTTTGATGCCATAATCCTGTTCTTCCATCCAACGTACTTCGCTTATATCAACTACATCTAACTTTAGGAGATCCATTTCCCTCTTCAAATTCTCTAACCTACCACAACAATTCAAACGTTCAACGTCAACATTCACGTTCCGATTCATCATTTCGATGACTACCCCCTCTCGTGCAGTCCCCATCCTGAATAGGGGACTATTTTACCTCCTGAATATTTTAAACGGGAGGAAGCCATCATCAGTATATCATTCATTCATACAGAGAGCTGCATGTCCCCGGGAGTTAGTTACTATAGTTTCCCGTTGTTTTCACCCGAGTAGCATTATCAACTTAGCTAAGCCATGTTCATTATTATTACAAAATTATATCAGTAAAATCAGTCAGACTGACGCTCTTGAAACTTCCGAAAGTCAGGTATCCCCTTTCGATGAACATTTTTAGTCTCGTCTCGAGAGATACCCATCGATATGGTTGCACTACAGTTCGACTGTCTGCTTCATTGTGACTCGCAAGCCTCCCCTACGCGGCAAGGTCACACGGTACACAAGACTGTACTTTTAGGTTCAGTTATTTCTGAGAAAAGTATATCTACCTGGAACGTATACTCTGCCATAGTAATATGTAGGTAAATTAAGTGTATTTTTATTTTTATTTTTACTTTTATTTTTATTTTTATTTTTATTTTTATTTTATTTTTATTTTTAATTTTTATTTTTATTTTTATTTTTATTTTTATTATTTTTATTTTTATTTTTATTTTTATTTTTTATTTTATTCTTATTTTTATTTTTATTTTTATTTTTACTTTTATGTTTTATTTTTTATTTTTATTTTTATTTTTATTTTTATTTTTATTTTTATTTTTATTTTTATTTTTATTTTTATTTTATTTTTATTTTTATTTTTATTTTTATTTCTATTTTTATTTTTATTTTTATTTTTATTTTTATTTTTATTTTTATTTTTATTTTTATTTTTATTTTTTTAATTTTATTTTTATTTTTTCAGGTGGAAATCCGATATTTCTCGGTCTCCTGAATTCCTTCGTTCACGTTGTGATGTACAGCTACTATTTCCTTTCCTCGCTGGATCCGGAGTACAAGAAATCAATTTGGTGGAAGAAACATCTGACTCAGTTACAGATTGTGAGTAGAATTATCATCTATAAGTGAGTAAGTAGAGGTTCCAGTGAGCAGACAGACGTCATGAAGTATCAATATGCGTGCACAGGAGTTTAACAAGTATTCTGTCACATCACATGTGATTCCAGTCCCTCTAGGATCATGATCATCATTCATAAAAGAAAATTAATCATTGAGTATTATTGAACATTGTTAGTCAAGATGTTCAACTAGTGCGCTCATTTTCCAAGATGAAACTTGTTGTTGTTTTATGTATACTTGCGATCAGAAAATCCTGCCCATTTCCGTAGATCACAATAGTGTTATGTCTTCCATTAGTTTTCCATATTTATCCAACACTTGACTCTGCCCACCCCTTACTACTTCCTTTTATGACTGGCTTGAAACAAGTCCGAAGAAATAAAAACTGTTTACATAAACTTCCCTTCGATAGTTCGTTCGAACACTACTGTCGGCAGCCCAGAAGAGGGTTTTCCGTGGTTTCCAATTTTCACCAGAAAAATTCTGAGGCTGTACCTTAACTAAGGACAAGACCCCTTCCTTCCTCTCCTAGCCCTTTCCTGCCCCATCGTCGCCATAAGACCTATATGTCTCGGTGCAACATAAAACGAATTGTAAGGAAATAAAAAATATCTTCGGGAAAATAAAATGGTAATAAATATGTCATTCGATAAAATGTTTGACGCGATGTTACCTAGCAAGAGTGCAGGCTGTGATGTGAAGTAATGGTGGATGTCTATGGCATATAGATGCACGGCCTGTGCTGCTCTCTTTATACAAATCCGTGACCTAGCCGCTCGCAGGTACTATTGCTAGGTAACACATTGCGTCACACATTTTTTACATGTAATTTGCAATATCTGAAGCCATCTCTTTTCTGTTTCGTCTGAGTTAATTTATAACTGTTAGATTCTTCATTCTGCCGAAACTATTTTTGAGTAATACATTTATAAACATACAGTACTATACTTGAAGAAGAAACAATTAAAATGGAGTCCTGCTCCATGGCTAAATGGTTAGCATACAGGATTTTGGTCAAGGGGGTTCCGGGTTCGATTCCCAGTCGGGTAGGGGACTTTAACACTAATTGTTAATTCCTCTGGCTCTGGAGCTGGCTGGTTCTTTCGTCTCCATTCATTAGTATTTATCTTAGGTAGGGCCACATTCTCACTGACACATAGGTCGCTTACAGGCCATCAACTCGAAAAATACCTCCACCAGTCTTCTACGGAGGTCACACGCCATTATTATTAGTGTTAATAGAGAATGGTTGCCCCGTTGCACCTCGTCTTAAAACAGTAATCATCACAAAAACCATCTTTTCCAATCCGTACCATGCTCAACTCATGATTTCTCCCGATTACAAAAGGGGATGCTAATCAGCTTCCCTACAAAGTTGGCGCTAGTTTTTAAAGAGCACTGTTCGTATGCTGCTGTGGTGAAAGTGTATCTTGAATGAGCACATGGCATTATTGCGAATAACTGACAAGGAAACTTTGGAGAACGACGTGCGGTTTCTTTGAGAGGTGAACATCCCCCACGAAGATGCGTGAGGGTCAACCGACCTAAAAAATTCTAATCGTTCGGCCCCACCTACCATGAATGACCACACACACTATTGCTGCATATTTACAAGACTCTCACAGATGAACTCCAGCTGGACAGGAAGCTATAATCCTCATAATCCTCATTGACAGGCCTTTCACTTGCGCTTACAAGTTAGTCACTCCACACAGCAGCTGCGTGCAGACAGGTAGGTTTGAACACTGGCTGCTGGCCACACATCACATGATGACCGTTACTTGGTTCAACTCCAGAGACCGCTGCTCAGTCCGAAGGCCTGCAGATTACGAGGGGTCGTGTGGTCAGCACGACGCATCCTCTCGGCCGTTATTCTGGGCTTTCGAGACCGTAGCCGCCATCTCACCGTCATATAGCTCCTCAATTCTAATCGCGTAGGCTGATTGGACCTCGAACGAGCCCTCAGGTCGAGAGAAAATTCCCTGACCTGGCCGGGAATCAAACCCGGGGCCTCCGGGCAAGAGGCAGGCACGCTACCCCTACACCACGGGGCCAGCCATAGGATAGAGCTGCGTCCAAATAACATCAGCAGGGAAGACGGCTTCAACATATCAAATACATGGAGACCTGTACTGCAGAAATACGTGCATAACACCACCATAGAACAGCGGGATGCACTCACGAGGCTGTCGACAGAGGGCGGTGAATCACAGCACGACGATCCTTGAGTCCAATTCTTGGGGTAGGCCGTGGATAGTGCTCGCTGTCGGAAGCAGAACTTAACAAGCTCTGATGAAGGCCAATGCAATTTGGCTGAAAGCTCGGCTTCATTAAATAAATATAGTGGCTTTAATCCAGTATTCATTTATTTATTTACGTTACTCACTCTACACTTCAACGCAACCTTCACTCCTCGTCCAGTTTCCGATGAGGTACTAGCGACAGACAAGACCTCTGTCGCCCTCATACCAGCCACCGAATCGCAACACACTGACTCCAACTTCCTAAGTCCAACTTTGACCCCGAGTCACACACTGACTCCACCTATGAATCCAAAACTGGTAATAAATAATGTCATTGCCTTTACTTTCCATTAGCTACTATTACGGTCCCGCAGGTGTTCTATTACGTGCCAGTAAATCTACTGACACGAGGCTGGCGTATTTGAGCACCACCAAATACCACAGGACTGAGCCAGGATAGAACATGCCAATTTGGGCTCAGAAGGCCAGCGTCTCAACCGTCTGAGCCACTCAACCCGGCAGTCCAAAACTGACTCCAACACTGTGTTCCACACTGACTCCAACACTGAGCCCCACACGTACTCCAGATCTAGGCTAGGCTAGCCTCTATTTTTTACAGCTCGGGTGATGTGTACCGGAACATTCGCGATGTGGCTAGAGGCGGAACATTCTCACTGCAGCTCACGGGGAAAGCAGCCGATCAGATCAATACAGGGAAAGGCCTGTCTCGCCCACCAGACCGTTTGGGAGTACCTGGTCGTCTGACTCAGTAGCCTCTTCCAAAAAGTACCGAAAGGGCCTACCACGGGGTACTTAACGATACTTTTACAAGAAGGTATTGGGAAGATCCAAGGACACGAGACTGGTCGAACGAGCATATTCCACTTTCTGTAGCCAAAAAAGAAAGTTGTCCGAAAGGTAAATCATCGCCAACATACACCCTAAACTACCTCAGACTCATTAAATGGGAAAAGTCTCTGAAGTCACCAAACGCACAGCTGCTCCTGGCCGTGCTGCACACTGTGGTTACTCTGCATGTTAGTTGTCATTTTGTTGGGAAGTAATGAATGTGTAAAATAGCCGCATATCATAACAGGCATTTCCAGCTAGTTCAACCAATAAACTAACACCTTTAGGTTGACACTGAATTTAAAACCATTCTCCGCTGAGAGATCCTTTCCTTTCCACCATATACCAAAAGCCTACTTGCTGACCATGATCCTTAAGGCGGCAAGCCCGACAGCGTGGTTAGACAGTTTCCACCATCAAAATTTGGCTGGCAATTAGGAGAGTTGGTATTATAGAATTCATAATCACTTAATTGCATGCCAGAAGCCTGGATTCAATTCCAAACCTCCCCGCTGTGTTCATGTGCTAATGTTGGTCGCCGAAGGGGACGTTCAACTTTGAGCAGACTATTTAGTGTTATACGACAGGAGTATTCTATGTTCTAGAACTGTGTTTCACCCTTTCTCTGCCTCATTATCGCAATAACCTCTACCCAGACACGCAGGTCGCTCATGGGAGCCAACAGTAAGACCTGAACCAGGGGAGCTGAACATGTGCTCTGACACTCCTGACACTGGAAGCCATACTCAAAATAGAAACCATGTACCAAATCGAACTTGATTTTCGAACAGACGGAGGCAATGGCCATTCAAGCTCTCATTTGAACTTTCTTAGTTCATACTACGACCAGTAGTCGAGAACCAAGTTACAATCATCAAGTCTCTGAACAATAAACTGTGATTGACAATACACGGGCCGTTTGACTCGTGTGTGAGAATAGAACTACCATGCGCAACGAGAAGTGACCAGTCAGAACAGTTTTTGGTTGCGTTCTTCTTCGGTCAACATGATTATTATTAACATGTTTTCGTTTAGGGACCAAAATTACAGGAGTAAGTAATTTGTGTCCCATGTTGGGTATTCGGTTAACATTTTTTGAGAGAAATTTTGAGGCACGTAAGTTTATTCCGACAGGGGGTGTAGAAAGTTTCACCAGAGGAGGAAAAAATATGTTCCCTTACGAATTATATTTCGCAAACTTATATCACTAAAAATGCTGATTTTTCACCGCGTGTATGGGCTGGATCTATATACCTAAAACAATTGGAACATTGTGGGATTATGTGTAGTCCTGCAGTAATTGATAATTGGTATACAAAAGTAATTCAGTTGCTTATTACAATACAACAGACGTTAATGCCTACGGTCTGTGTTGAGAGTCGGGTGAACTATTGCGTCCTATAATATCTGATGCCTATCATGCAAATGTTGAGAACGCATCGGAGGTACTATAGTTTCGTAGAACTACTCACCTATATGGGTCATAAATCTTGGCATCTAGCTTACCATTATTTCCTGTTTCCTCTTCAGCTCCAGACGATTCAGCCGGCGAGTACAGTGGGTTAAGTTAGGGCGACATCAAATAAAATAAAGAATATCTAGAAATATATCTAGGATTTTCTTATTATTACTGTCGTAGTGAGTTGCAGCAAATGATTCATAAACACAATAACAATTTATTTAACACAAAGAAGTGAAATTCCAATAGGAACATGAATTCAATAAAATTTACATAAAATGATGTACAAAGAATCTTGCCAGGACATGGCATATTCAAACTTCGTCATAATTCGACCATAAGATGGCATCATTCATCTGCATTGTTGTAACCGCTGAGATATCACTCTTGCACTGCAATTGTCACGGTGCAGACAGATTCTGCTCGTAATGATGTGCCACTTGAACAAAATGTTAACATGTGGTTAGGGAGAATTAACTTCGCATGATTTAAACTGTTAGTTTCCCTGTATAGGGAGATATTTACCTTACAATACAGGACTTATTAGCTTATAAAACAAATACTTAAAACTACACACGCAAACATCACAGCTAACCAGCTGGGACACGAACATATGACCAATCTCGGATCCATGCAGTACCCTAAAGTTAAGTATAAATGCAACTTAATATAATATAACGACAATACACAGAGTAGTCCAGGTATCGCCAAATCCCTGTGAATAAAATCTATATATATAAAATAACTTGTCCTGACTGACTGACTGACTGACTGACTGACTGACTGATTCATCATCGCCGAGCCGAAACTACTGGACATAATGAAATGAAATTTAGGGGATACATTCATATTAAGATATAGGTGCTCGCTAAGAGAGGATTTTTGGATATTCCATCGCTAAGGGGGTGAAAAGGGGGGTGAAATTTTAAAATGATTGTATCTATATCTCAAAACTTTAATAGTTTACAGATGTAAAAATTAAGATTTAGAATTGTCTTTAAAAATAAGGAAACACGTATTTTTTGTTTTCAGAAAATCCCAATAGGAGGGGTGAAAAAGGGTGATAAAGGGGTTGAATGCCTTTAATCACGATACCGGTACTTATATCTCAGAAACTGAACATATTACAGACCAGAAAATTTGTACTTTTGATCTCTTTTAAAAATAAAGAAACACGTATTTTTTATTTTTGGAAAATCCAATTAATGGGAGGGTGAAAAGGGGGGTGAATTTTAAAATGAATGTATCTATATCTCAAAACTTTGAAAGTTTACAGATGTAAAAATTGGTATTTAGAATCTTCATTAAAAATACAGAAACTCGTATTTTTTTGTTTTCGGAAAATCCCATTAGGAGGGGTGAAAACGGTGGAAAAACGGGTTGAATGCCTTTCAAGAGGATACTTATATCTCAGAAACTTAAGATATTACAGACCTGAAAATTGGTGTTTGGGATCTCCTTTAAAAATAAAGAGACACGTATTTTTTTGTTTTTTGAAAATCCAATTAATGGGGGGTGAAAAGGGGGGTCAATTTTTAAAATGAGTGTATCTATATCTCAAAACTTTTAAAGATTATAGATGTAAAAATTGGTATTTGGAATCTCCCTCAGAAATAAAGATACACGTACTTTTTGTTTTCGGAAAATCCTTATACTGTTATAAGGGTGGAAAAGGGTGAAAAATGGGTTGAATGCCTTTAATAAGGCTACTTTTATTTCAGAACCTGAAGATATTACAGACCTGAAAATTGGTATTGGGGATCTACTTTAAAAATAGAGAAACAGGTATTTTTTCGTTTTTGGAAAATCCAAATATGGGGGTGAAAAGGGGGGTGAATTTTTAAAATGAGTGTATCTACATCTTAAAACTTGAAAAGTTTAGCGATCTAAAAATTGGTATTTAAAACCTCTTTTTTTTAAATAAACACGTATTTTTTTGTTTTCGGAAAATCCCAATAGGAGGGGTGTAAAAGGGTGAATAATCGGTTGAATGCCATTAATGAGGATACATATATCTCAGAAACTGAAGATATTACAGAACTGAACATTTTTACATGGGATCTCCTTTAAAAATGAAGTAACATGTATTTTTTTCTTTTTGGAAAATTTAATTACTGGCGGTTAAACAGGAGTGACAAATTGGGGTGAAATTTTTGAAAGACTATATCTACAGAATACCTGAGAAACGTAAAATGTTACGGACGTAAAAGTGGTAATTGGAATCTCCTGTAAATGTAAAGAAACATAGGTGATTTGTTTTTGGAAACTCCATTTAAGGGGAACTAAAAACGGGGTGAAATTTTAAAATGAGAATTTCTACAGTATACCTCAAAAACTTAACATGTTACAGAAGTGAAAAATGGTACTTTTTATCTCTATTAAAAGACAAGAAACGTGTATTTTTAGTTTTCCTAAATACCACTTGGTTGGAGGGGAGTGGGGTGTAAAGTGACTGAAAATGGTGTTGAATTATTTTAATTAAGCTACTGATATCTAAAAAAAAAGATGTTACAGATGTGAAATTTGATATTTGGATTCTCCTTTAAAGAAACGCGTATTCTCGAAAAATCTAATGAAGGGGGGGAGGGGGTGAAAGAATTGAAAAATTAATTGACTTAATTGTATGAGAATACTTACGTCTAATAAAAACTACAGTTGTTACAGACGTGAAAATTGGTATTTGGATCTCCTTTAGAAACAAAGAAAAACGCTTTTTTTGGGGGGGGGGAATCATCTTGGGGGGCGGGATTGAAAAGGAGTTGAATTCCTTTCATGAGGTCACACAAATCAAAAACTGAGGAAGTTAGAGTCGTGATAAATGGTATTTAGAAGAACCTTTACTAATAAAGAAACAAGGTTTTTGCCGGAAAATTCAATTGGGCGGGGGGAAGGAGTGTGAAAGGAAGTGAAAAAGTGAATTATTTTTATGGGGATTCTTATATCTCAAAACTGAAGGTAATAGACGAGAACATTGGTGTTTGGAATCTCCTTTAAACATAAAAAAACATGCCTTTCTGTTATTTATGTGGTGGGGGGGGGGTTTGTAAATAAACTTAACGGCGGTGGGGTGTAAAAGGAGGTGAGAATAGTTTATTTTACTGTTCATAATGTACTTTTAAGGAGCCTCCGTTGCTCAGGTGGCAGCGCGCCTGCCTCTCACAGCTGGGTTATGTGGTTCAAATCCCGGTCACTCAATGAGACATTCGTGCTGGACAAAACGGAGGCGGGACAGGGTTTTCTCCGGATACTCCGGTTTTCCCTGTCATTATTCATTCCAGCAACACTGTCCAATATCATTTCATTTGATTTGTCATTCATTATCCATTGCCCCAGAGGAGTGCGACAGGCTTCGACAGCCAGCACAATTCCTATTGCCGCCGCCAGATGGGGGCTTTATTCATTCCATTCCTGACCCTGTCGAATGACTGTAAACAGGCTGTAGATTTCCAATGTACTTATTCTGATCATAAACCGATCATTTTTTAACTTTCCTGGGTTCGTTTTCAAGAGCCATCTTTTTCTTCGGAGAACGTTCTTAGATTACAGTACATTCTCCTGGCATATAAATAAAAATTTAAACACCTTTGAAATAATCGATAGGAATGAGATTGACCGTCCAATTGTTCACCTCTATAATAAGGTCACCATTGAACGGAATACGTCATTCGTAACACCAGAAATCCCGCACAATTGGCTACGCGCAACAATGGTGCTGGTCACATTGTTAACAATGACAGTGGCAGCAGATGTAATTTACCGCCACGTAGCGGTCTTGCATCTTGCTATGGGGACCAGAACATCTATAATAATAATAATAATAATAATAATAATAATAATAATAATAATAATAATAATAATAATAATAATAATAATAATAATAATAATAATAATGATAATAATGTTCTGGACCGTCGTCAAATGTGCAGACCGCGCTGGAAACGGGTCCTGGACGGGTAATGGCTAAGAATGCAGTCCAGCCGCGGGTTCAGTACCGCCAAGGCACCCAAGGGGACACCACGCCGGATCTCCTCAAGGATTTGATCCATATTAAAAATTCTCATAGGAAAAGATGGCAAAGATTTAGGGACCCAACTGACCGGGTGGAATACCTGGACCTAGCCAGGGAAGTACGAAATCGATTGCTGGAAAGAAAGATTGAAAAATGGGAGGAAACTTGCCGTAATCTATTAGAAAAATGAGTCTGATCGCGAATTTTGGCGGATTCTCTCAGATAACCAGTCAGATCGCGAATTTCGGCGGATTATATATAAAACAATAAGCATTCAATTATAAATTTCAGTATAATACCGTAGCGAAGCACGGGTATCTTGCTAGTAGCATAATAAAATGTATCAATCTTTCCAGCCTTCAAAGAATAGGGCCGACCTTGCTAAAAACGAGCCTGCGGAGGCATTGACCTGCCTTCCCGGGTGAGGGGAATTTCAACCAAAACAAATGACGTCAACAAGCTCACCCTCACTTCACAACTCCAGACATGATGGCGACAGATAGACGGCCGCCATCTTGGCCTTGTCCCAGAAGACTCACTTGATTTATGGGCCAACATCTTTACCAGCCTAGTGGGCCTTGTTATTTCAATACTCCCTTCACTTATTGCGAATACACAAATAACAGACTTAATTATCTGGTCCCTTTCATAACATTCAAAATCGCGAAGTATCAATTATTATTATTCTTTCCTGTGAGTATATTTGCACATAATACTGCTTATCCAAGGAGCTCATTATAGGGCATTTAACATCTCATATTATTAGCTTATTCTTGCGTATCTACTCAAATTAAGGCTTATCTTGCCTAGGCATCTACTTTGTATTGGCAGACAAACTCTTCTTGGCCTTATTTCTCTGAACTGAATGGTCTGCTGTTCAAATCATGTCATGTCTGAGAGAGTGTCTGAAGGAGCTCTTATGATGATCTTATTGCTTACAACGCTGGCAAACCAACGTGGAAACTATATCTAAAATGCATGCTCATGCAGGTTTTCTAACTATTTCTCCTAATTCACTAGGCCTGCCTAGCAATGTCACTAGACCGTGCAGGTCGCTCCTTGAATGATATTATACAGTGATCCCTATCCTCAACTAATGAAAAATCAATTTACACAAATGACAAGGATCAATCTATAATCCAGACAAATGTAAACTGACTCATTAAATAAAGAAACTGACCTTTCTTTACATGCGAGTCCTTAGTGCAAAGTTATTTACATAGTAGCGCGAAGGGAAAAAAGGGAATATTTAAAATATATACGAAGCTACTCTGCCACTAATCATGCCTAAATGTTAGAATCTCTCCGACCTGGTCCATAGCGGACCTCCGGCTTTTAGCATTCCATAGTACAGCTGTTGTCACAGGGCAGCATTCCTTCGTTCATCTCCGGCGGCATCACCATGGTCTTCCTTCTTGTAGACTGGAAAAACCTTGGCTGTTGTCTCGCCTGGGTAGTGATGATCATACGCCGCTCAATAATAGATCTTTTTCTTCCGGCAGCAACTGATGTCTCCTGACGCCTTCCCGTACAGCTGGGACGCGTCGTTATATATTGCACTTACGGGTGAGCGTTCGTGCGGTATAATGAAACTGAAAGGGAATGCTGTTTTAACATCTGTATTTGTTTAGGTGCATTCCCTTTTTTGGCACATCAACGTTACTCCTATCCTTTGTTTACGTAAACTTTGAAAACACGCAATTGTACGAAACCGCACCCGCACTTCTCTCCCCGTACAGCAATGTTCTGGGCTACTTCATTCTACCTCCTAAGCTAAGCTTATTACTGTATTTACAACTCACTGAGCTTCTCCAAGCTTAGCACCTTATATGCCGGCAGATTAAATTCTGTCCACATGGAAATGTTCCATTACAAGACTGCTATACAATACCGTTCAGTTCGAGCTCACACCGATCTGAGAACAATTTAGCGTTCAGGCTTCACTGGTTTTATGCTTATTCAAAAAGCAAATTTAGCAAAATGAGAATGCCTCTAATCCTTATCATATCTATCGGCTTCCTGCTCAACTTTATAACAGCATGTCACATTATTTGACTGTTTAATTTAATCACACCGACAATGAACATTTCACCAACTTCTTCGCTTCGTTCTACCTTAGCGTGATCGACACGCGACACGTATCTCGCGATCTGAGTTGATTGTAGCGAACGGACTCATCGTCACTTGAGCTCAGTATTTATTACACTGATTCCCAAGCCAAGCTAAGTTTTTCCCCGCTCTGGAACCTTCAAATGCACTTGAGTTCCTTGTTTGGAGCTGGCGTGGTTCACACGTACACGGAGGAAAGGATAACTAGCATAGTCATGCGTACCAAATTACTCGGAAAATTATTCCCGACATTCCTGCCATTTTACCTATTTCATATTCCGTCTGTGGGCGTATATACGTCTCATATTTATTTTCTGACAGGCCTGGAGTTTCCCGCGCTTTTTTCTTGCATATTGGCGGCAGTAAATCCCCTGAAGTTGAAGTGCTTGGCGTTCCTTATCTCTATCCTTCTCTTACGGAGAGATACCCCAACTAACGCGGTGATTCTCTTAAAAAGGCGTTATATTGCACCATCCCTTTGTGGTCTCATATGATTTTTCTCATTACATTACTTCCAGTGGGCCATGAACAGAACGGTTCATAGCCTAGTTGCGACGACAAAAAATGTAATTGCAAATTTTATTTTTCCAATTGAATGAGACCACTCAAGTACCTATTTCTGCTTCTATTACTTAGCACTCATCTCTCCACTGCTCTCACTCTCTCAGAGTTTGCTTGACAGGTCCTCTTTCTCCCTTCTTTGATGGTAATAGATATCCAATAGAGTTCAAAACGTTCGATGGTTACTATCACATCCTGGACAATCAATTTCCATTCATTCTCCCTCTCTTCTTGTTGGACTCTGTCCGGGGTGATGACATTTACTGGTTCTTCATTGCCGTCTCCTTCCTCTGTTGCAGCTGCTCTCTCATTTTCGACAACCGATTCCTCTTCCGTGATGATAAGATCTTCTTCCTCTTCTTCATCATCCTCATCATCCTCTTCACCTTCTCCGTCTCTTTCTGCTTCTGTAGGGTTTTCATCTATTTTGAACTAACCTGGAGGGTGATAGACTTTCAAATTAGCTGCATTGAACGTTTTTTCGATAGTCCCATCCAGGCTATGCACTTTATAAGAATTGTTCTCGTAGCTGTGAATGATACGGTAGGGTCCAGTTTACAGCTTGGCGAATTTGTGGTAAAACCTTTCTGAAGGATTTGACATTGCAGGATGCTTGATTAAGACGAGTTCATTGACCCTTAAAGGACTGTGAAATCGCTTCCTGCATGTTCTTCTAAGTCGTCGTTCAGTCGATGCTTTCAAGTGCTCAGCTACGCTCCTGACTGATATTTCAGTTGATAACCGTGGATCGCTAGGGCATGGTATGAGGTCATGCCATGGTCGCCTAGGGTATTGATTGTGGTGTACTACGGACGGAATTTGTCCTGTTGACTAATACTTGGTTGTGTTAATTCATTACATGATAATTGGTACTACACTCAAACATTTATAGTGCTCTCTAGTGCAATAAACTCTACAGTACTTGGCTATTTCCCACATTATACGACCATTTGGTTTCGCTTCCGGTGTCTAATGCTGGACAGATCATGGTTTATTTCGCTTGAAAAAAGCTGATGTAAACTGGCTACCATGGTCATACAGTAGAATCGCTGGCCTTCCTATAGTTGGAATGATTTTATCCTTTAATTCGTTAATCACTGTCCGTGTGTTAGCTTTCTGGACTGGGCATAGTATCAAAACGTAACTAAACACATCCATACATACAAGGATGAATCTGAGGCCTCTAATAGCAGGGGGTAAGAGTCTAGAGGAGTCTATTGCGAAGAGTTTACGGGGTTCTTTAGGTATCAGAGGTCATGGAGCTTGTTTCAATAGATAGGGGTTCGGCTTTATTCTCTGGCAAACGTCGCAGTTCTCAGTTTCGGCCATATAAACGTTTCCTGAAGTACAGACACTACCTTGTCTATGCCTGTGTGCCCCGTAAAATGATGAGCTATCCAGGTAAGATCTACTTGAAGACTGTGAGATACCATGATCCTAAATTTCGTGCGGTCCTCGTCTATAAATTTGTGTAGAATGTTGTTAAATATATGATAGTTAGCGGTCTTTTTCTCTGCCTTTATAAACTATGTTGTGCCCGGATGCAGTTATTTTTCAAAATATTCAATCATGAGACAGGTATCTGGAAAATTCATCTGTTCTTCTTGGAGGTTTTTGAACTCCACCATTTCCTGATCGTCTTGATTTAAAACTGTTCAGTTAATGGACACTTCTTCTGTTTTAGGGTTGCGACTCAGGGCATCAGCTAGTATATTCATCTTCCCTGGTCAGTGTTCCATTGACAGGTCAAACTGTTGAACGTAGAGCGCCCAAAGACTTACACGTGCGCTGGCCATGTCCGTCTTTAGAACGAAAGTGAGTGCCTTATGATCGGTTCTGATGACTATAGGGAACCCATACACGTATTTTCTCCAATGGCTTAATGCGGTAACAAAGGCTAACATTTCCAACTCAGTAGTCGTATACTTGAGTTCATGGGTTCGTAGTTTTCTGCTCATAAGAGCTAAATGAGTGACTTTGTTGGCTTTCTCCGGTGTTTCTTGATATAGTACGTCTCCAATTCCGACTACAGAAGCAGCTGATTGAATAATAAATCTTCTATCGAACATAGGATAGCCCAACCTTATCGAAATTGCTAAGAGCTTTTTCGTGTTCTGAAATGCTACTTCGTGCGGCTCTCCCCATATCTAGCGGTTGTTTGTCTTGAAAAGTACTTGCAGAGGCGCAACTGTGTCAGTGTAGCCTGGACAGTGATCTGCGAAAAATTGATATAAGCCAAGAAACTGTCTTACATGCTTTATCCTAGAAGGTGCTTTGATAAATTCTGTATAGCGCCTATCGAAACGTGGTTAGGTTTCATACCTTGACCGTCCACACTGCGTCCCAAAATAGTACACTACGCTGGCAAAATAGCGACTTTTCTAAGTTCACCTTGAAGTTGCTTTTGTTGAGGTCTGCTAGCAATAAATCTACCCTTCATAGGTGTTCATCCGGCGTTTTAGTACATATCAATGTCGTCTATGTAGTGAACAGCAAAGTCCTTTACTTCCTGACTTAGATTTTTCTATGGCTCAAATGACAGCCGAACTCGAGGTCTTCAAACCGAATGGCAAGCGCCCAGAAATATAGGTCTGGTTATCAAATAAGAAATCTGTTAACATATTTGTACTTGCGTCCAAAATTATATGATGAAAGGAAGATGTTAAATCCACTGTGATGAAATATTCCATGTGTCTAAATTTCTTGAGGATGTCTTTAATGTTAGGTGCCCTCTCATATTCCGGCACTAATCTGCTATTCAGATCTCTAGCGACCAAGCAAACAGAAAACACGAATCGAAGCACAGTACAGAGGGGATTCAGATAACGACTTGGGGATTTAGATAAAATCCCATTTCACTCCATTTCTTCAATTACTTCACGGACTTGCGGATAGAGTTTCTCAGGGATCAGATAAGGATTCTGCTTGTATGGTTCCCAGCTATTCACAAATAATGTATACTGAAGGTTCGGTATTTTGCCTGGTTTAGATCCAATAGCTGATTCATTGTGTTTCAATAAATTATTAAGCCTTTCTTTGTCCTCTTCCCTAATCTTGGCTTCAGGGACCTTATCTAGCATAAGAGCTTCGAATTTCTCCCTTTATTTCTCTTCTTCCAATTTTGTTAATATAGCTTTGAAAACAGGTAAAATATCTTCATGGTTTTCCAACCAGTCCCACGAAAACAAGTTCCCTTCTTTTTCTTCTCCTTCCGTAGCGGTAAACCAAATACGCTCTGCAGGGTGATGATTAGGGCTTACGTTCAATTCTAATTCTTAATGGATACCATCAGTTCTAAACTTTAAAATATTTGTTCCCATTTCAATAATTGCCTGGTGATCGCGTAGAAAGTATGCCCCAAGAATACGACTGTATTCCATTCTGGAAGTACAACACATGGTTGTGATACGACGGAGTTTCCTATTTCAATATCCAATAGAACCTGTTCTTTACGCGTGGTCGTTCTATCTGGAATAATAACCCTGACCTTTAATTTAGAGATGAGTATTGATGGGACGTGAACTCTGGTCTGCAACTCAGAAACAAATAGCATAGATACAACGATATTGGTCACGCCGGTATCAGCAAGTGTATTCACCTTTAATCCATGTATATGTATATAAATTACAGGTTACTCCTTGACTGTAGGAAGATTAATTTTTATTGGATCGTCTAGAAGGTCTTCAGGTCTAATGACCCAACTGTCTGATATTATTATGGCCCATCCCTCTTCTTCAGAATCCAGCCTATCTCCTCTGCTCCAGTTTATAGTATTTTGTACACAGTCCCGTTAGCAGGGTACTCTGGTGAATTCGGGTTTAAGTTACGCTGTTCTTGTCTGTTAACATACTCCTGATATTCTCGACTTCCCGCTCCTTGAGAGTTAGCTTCGGCTTGCGAGAGAAGTGCATTTTTTAGGTCTCTTGGCTTCTCCTTTGTTGCTCTAACTCCTATGAGTATTGAAAGGACTCTTTGTTTCTCTCGTTCTCGCGTGTGGAAATGGTTCCCAGCCTTTCTGGCATCCCGTTCCCCTTCGTTATTCCAACATGAATATTGTCGCCTTGGCACTCTGTATTCTTCATATTTCATACGGTAGGGCATATCATTTTGCCTCCTATCAAAATATGATGGCCTTCTCTCTCTCCTCAGCCTGGGATTTCAATATTCTCGACGGTTGTTCCAATTAAGAGGTCTCCACTTCGATTCTCTCCTGTACGCGGTGTCATGTGCTTCCTCTTCATTTCCAGGCGAAGTTTCTGTTCCTGAATTTTGGCTTCTTTTCCTCCCCTTCTCTTGTCGGTCATCTTTCTTCTGTACTAGCATCCATATTGTGGACCATATCTACATGGCGGGCACGAGGTTGACTTTGGGCAGTAGTTTGGTCCCATTGTCTTAAAGTTTCTTCAGCTTCTACTGCGGTCTTAACATTGGCCGCGATGAGTGTTCTCTGTACATCTATAGGTAGTTGCTTCGTGATAGTAGCTATTATCTCGTCCTCTGCAGGTGGATGATCTAGTTCGCGTAAACGTATAAGCAGAGTCGTACAGAATTCACTCAACCTAGTTGGGATCATTGTATCATATTTGCACGAATAAAGCTCCATTCGTATACTTTGTTGAAGAGACGTCCCCAAGTATTTATTCAAAAATGCCTACTTAAACTCCTAATATGTTTCAAAGGTGTACATAAATGCTCGCATCCACTGAGCCACGGATCCACCTAGAAAATTCTCGGCTGTTCGTAGACCCTTCTCCGGCGGAATATATTCACTCATATATATTAATCCAGATTTCCTAAGAATGTGCGTGGGGAAATCTCGCCATTCGCCTCGAACTCGTTAGGCTTATTCTCTGCTGAACGCATCAAGTTATACATAGGAATTACGTTAATATTTTCGGGCATCGTAGTATTCCCTTCTTGACGCCTGGAGTAAAAAAGATCTCTTAAGATGACTGGCTCACTCCCTTGACTTTCATTAAGTACTTCATTCTCTACAGTCCCATCCAATTGATTCTGTAGTACGCTGATCTTCCTCTTCTTTGTGTCAGCAAAATCATGTATATCTATCTATACTAGCCTGTCTCGGATTTCCTCCAACTGATTCTCCAATCCTAGCATTCTCTTCTCTGCCGCTTTTTGTGACTGTTCTCTCTGATTTTTCAGCCCTAGTATTTCTGCTTTCACTTCCTTCCTTGTCTGTTGAATACTCATTTCAAGATCGGCTACTTTGGCCTTGTTTTCCTCCGTTACTTGTTCAAACTTATCTACCATTTCTTGTGACATATTTACCATTTTAAGTTCCATGTTCTTCTCTAATGTTTTCATGTCTTCCCTGTTCTTGTCGATCTATCAATCAATCAACCAATACCGATCTGCATTTAGAGCAGTCGCCCAGGTGGCAGATTCCCTATCTGTTGCTTTCCTAGCTTTTTCCTAAATGATTTCAAAGAAATTGGAAATTTATTGAACATCTCCCTTGGTAAGTTATTCCAATCCCTAACTCCCCTTCCTATAAATGAATATTTGCCCCAGTTTGTCCTCTTGAATTCCAACTTTATCTTCATATTGTGATCTTTCCTACTTGTATAAACGCCATTTAAACTTATTCGTCTACTAATGTCATTCCACGCCATCTCTCCGCTGTCAGCTCGGAACATACCACTTAGTCGAGCAGCTCTTCTTCTTTCTCTCAGTTCTTCCCAACCCAAACATTGCAACATTTTTGTAACGCTACTCTTTTGTCGGAAATCACTCAGAACAAATCGAGCTGCTTTTCTTTGGATTTTTTCGAGTTCTTGAATCAGGTAATCCTGGTGAGGGTCCCATACACTGGAACCATACTCTAGTTGGGGTGTTACCAAAGACTTATATGCACTCTCCTTTACATCCTTACTACAACCCCTAAACACCCCAAGCAGATCAGTAGCGATGGTTTCCAATTCCTTGGCTCTTTTCGCTTCTTTCTCTTCAACTTTCTTCTCTAGAATATCTATATTTCCCTTAATTTCCGTTACTTTGTCCTCAGTTATTTTCCGCGCTTCCTTAAATTGCTTCTTTAATTTCTCAGTACTAGCAGTACAGCAAATGCGGACATTCTCTATTTTGTGGTCCAGCTCTACCAGTGCTTTTTGTGTAGCCTGATTTTCTACTACTAACTGTTCTAGTTGTGTACTGGTGTGTACCCTCAGCTCGGTGAATTGTCCTGACATTCGCTTTTCACTATTTGACAGCTGTTTGGACGTGCACTGTTCGCTGGTGTTTATGTGTTCTGCCATACGCTGCTCGCTATTGGTTAGCTGCTCAGTCACGCTACTGGCTACTTGTTCGGACATTCGACTTTCCCTGTTGCTAAGAGTTCCGTCATCCTATCTTCACGGTTAGCTACTTGTCCCTTAACACCAACTAATTCCTCTCGTACTCCGTTTAACTGCTCTTCCATCCTCAACACAAACTCTTTCATCGATATTTACATACTTCTTACTCTCTTCATAAGTCCTACTGGAAGATCGCTAAGTCAGCACTAAAGAGATTCTCAGTAATGCATATAAATTTAATTTACCCATGCAAAAAGACAAAGACAAAGACACCTCCGTACAGGCCATGATGGCCGTTGGAGGAGTTGAAGGTAAAGGCTTCCACCATTGCTAACCGCGGCACGTGATGGGGTAGAGTGGTTAGCTCTACGCCCGACCACCTTTGCCCCCAGGAATTAACCTGGTACTCATTTTTGGTGTAGGCTGAGTGAACCTCAGGGCCAAATGCACCTCCGGAATTGGAAATCTCGTTTCTTAAATTTTAGGACTTCCTGACGGGGATTCGAACCCACGTCCTTCCGGGCGAACCGAGCACGCCTTTACCGCCTCGGCCAGGCAGCCCCGCATTTACCCATCCAGCTTCTATCGATTACGTTCTCCATCAAATACAAGATATTCGGTTCTTAAAGCAAAGACAGCTGCATAATTTTGAACATCTTTCCTTATCTTACACGTCACACATACTACAATCAACATCTAAACACATGTTTTTAGAAAATTTTAATAAAATTAGGCCTTAAATAATACTACCAAACATTCCTACGCAAATCCTATCATGGAGTTCGAAAATTTGACTGTGTAATATTCAGTCCACGTCAAGTATCAGTCTCACTATTCTCGACCCGTGCCAACTGATCAAAGCACTGTCCAACCAGCCACAGATCGCTAACATTGACAGTAATCCTTACTATACATTACTTATTGAGATCGAGTTTATCTCAACTTATCCGATGACTATATGACCCACACAATGATGTATCGTGGCTTCATACATGAACCTAATTTCTATGGAAATTACATTCACTACCTCTTTACCTAGGACGATATTTTATTGTTCCTGACATCCCTCGGATGCGCTAAATATTAACGAATCCTGATTACATTAAACAGAACATAAATCTTACCACTTACTGGTTCATCTGTTTAAAGATCCAACTTTCGCAATGCAACTAAAAAATTTCGCGAAATCGCTCACCTAGGGGCATATTTATACCTTTCACTAGCATATTTCGTGTTTAACCCTTCACGACAGTGTATCTAACTTTTGGCTTGCCCTGTCATAATGACATCGGGCCACAAGTTCGGAACACCAAACATTTATCTATGTGCCCTATAGCATCCGATGCCCATCAAGCAAATGCTGAGAAAACATCGGAGGTACTATAGTTTCGTAGAAATACTCACCTATATGGGTCGTAAATCTTGGCACATAGCTTACCATTATTTCCTGTTTCCTTTTCAGCTCCAGACGACTCAGCGGGTGAGTACAGTGGGTTAAGTTAGGGTGATATCAAATAAAATTAAGAGGATCTGGAACTATGCCGAGAATTTTCTTATTATTACTGTTGTAGTGGGTTGCAACAAATGATTCATAAACACAATAACAATTTAACATAAAGAAAGATATGAAATCCCAATACGAACATGAAATCAATGAAATTTACATAAAATGTTGTACGAAGAATCTTGTCAGGACGTGGCATATTCAAACATCGTCATAATTCGGTCATAAAGTGGCATAATTCACCTTCATTGATGTAACCGCTGAGATATCTCTCGTGTACTGTAATTGTCACGGTACAGACAGATTCTACTCGTAAAGATGTGTCACTTGAACAAAATGATAACAGTGGTTAGGGATAAATAACTTCGCTTGATTTAAACTGTTAATTTCCCTGTATAGGGAGATATTTACCTTACGCTACAGGGCGTATTATCTTATAAAACAAATACTTAAAACTAGACACGCAAACATCACAGCTAACCAGCTGGGATACGAACATATGACCCATCTCGAATCCATGAAATACCTTAAAATGAAGTATAAATGCAACTTAATATAATACAACGACAATACACAGAGTAGTTCAGGTATCGCCGAATCCCTGTGAATAAAATAGCATAATAAAATGTATCCATCTTTCCAGCTCTCAAAGAATACGGACGATCTTGCTAAAATGGAGCCTGCGGAGGCATTGACCTGCTTTCTTGGGCGAGGGGAATATCAATCAAAACAAATGACGTCAACAAGCTCACCCTCACTTCACAACTCCAGATATGATGACGACAGACAGACGGCCGCCACCTTGGCCTTTTCACACAAGACTCACTTGATTTATGGGCCAACATCTCTACCAACCTAGTGGGCCTTGTTAGTTCAATACTCCCTTCACTTATTGCGAATACACAAATAACAGACTTAATTATCTAGACACTTTCATAACATTCAAAATCACGAAGTATCAATTATTATTATTTTTTACTGTGAGTATATCTGCACATAATACTGCTTATCCAAGAAGCTCATTATAGGCTATTTAACATCTTATATTATATGCTTATTCTAGCGTACCTACTCAAATTAAGGCGGATCTTGCCTAGACATCTACTTTGTATTGGCAGACAAACTCTTCTTGGCCTTATTTCTCTGAACTGAATGGTCTGCCGTTCAAATCATGTCATGTAAGAGAGAGTGTCTGAAGCGGCTCTTATGATGATCCTATTGCTTACAACATTGACAAACCAACGTGGAAAATATATCTAAAATGCATGCTCATGCAGATTTCCTGGCTATCTCAACCAATTCACTAGGTCTGCCTATCAATGTTACTAGACCGTGCAGGCCACTCCTTTAGTGATCTTATACAGCAATCCCTGCCTTCAACTAATGACAAATCAATTTACACAAATGACAAGGATCAATCTATAATCCAGACAAATGTAAACTGACTCATTAAATAAAGAAACTAACCTTTCTTTACATGCGAGTCCTGAGTGCAAAGTTATTTACATAGTAGCGTGAAGGGCAAAAAAGGAATATTTGTAATATCTACGAAGCTACTCTGCCACTAATCCATGCCTAAATGTTAGAATCTCTCTGATCTGAATAGTTGTTCACTTTAGCGATCCTCCATAGCGGATCTCCGGCTTTTAGCACGCCATAGTACAGCTGTTGTCGCAGGACAGCATTCCTACGTTCCTCTCCAGCGGCATCACCATGGTCTTCCTTTTCCTAGACTGAAACACCTTGGCTGTTGTCTCTCCCAGATAATGATGAACCTGCGCCTCTCAATATTAGATCTTCTTCTCTCGGCAGCAACTGATGTCTCCTGACGCCTTCTCGTACAGGTGGGATGCGTCGTTGTACATTGGCACTTACGGATGAGCGTTCGTGCGGTATAATGTAATTGAAAGGAAATCCAGTTTTAACATCTGTGTATGTTTAGGTGCTTATTCCCTTATTTCGCAAATCAACGTAAACTTTGAAAACATGCAATCGTGCGAAATCTCACTCGTCCTTATCTCCTAGCCAGACGTACAGCAACGTTGTGGGTTACTTCATCCTACCTCCTAAGCTAAGCTTATTACTGTAGTTACAATTCACTGAGCTTCTCCTAGCTTAGCGCCTTATATGTCGGCAGATTAAGTTCTGTCCACATGGAAATGTTTCATTATAAGACTGCTAGACTATACCGTTCAGTTTGAGCTCACATCGATCTGAGAACAAGTTAGTATTCAGGCTTCACTGGATTTATGTTATTCTAAAAGCATATTTAGCAAAATAAGAATGCTTCTAATCCGTATCACCTCTATCGGCTTCTTGCTGAACTTTAGAACACAATATCACGGTATTTGACTGTTTAATTTGAGCACACGGACAAATAAAATTTCACCAACTTCTAACACAATGCTATGATAATTTGTTCTACCTTAGCGCGATCGACACACGACACGCACTTCGCGATCTGAGTTGAGTGTAGAAAATGGGCTCCTCGTCACTTGAGCTCAGTATTTATTTGACTGATTCCCAAGCCACGCTAAGTTTTTGCCCGCTCGGGACCATTCAGATACACTAGTGTTCCTTGTTTGGAGCTGGCGTGGTTCACAGGGTACTTGAGTTGAAGATCAATAAATTAGAGGAAATGATTACTAGCATATTAATGCATATCAAATTACTCGGAAAATTATTCCCAATATTCCTATCGTTTTACCTTTCTCAGATTCCGTCTGTGGGCGTTGACACGTCTCATACTTATTTTCTGTCAGGCCTCAAGTCTCCCGGTTTCATTTTTTACATATTGGCATCAGTAAATCCCCTGAGGCTGAAGTGCTTGGCATTCCTTATCTCCGTCCTTCTCTTACAGAGAGTCACGCCAACTCTTGTGGTGATACTCTTAAAAAAAGATGCGATTTTGCATCATATTTGACCATGACTTTGTGGTCATCATATGATTTTTCCTCATTACATAATAATTACCTCCACTGGCCCATGAACAGAACGGTTCAGTATGCCATATCTGGAGAATATTGGTGGTAGTGCACAGGACAGTGTGAATTTCAGCTAGTGTTTCCGCTTTGTGTGCAATGCGTTTTTCTCAGTTTGATCGATCTAAAATTGCGGCACTGATTCAAGGTAGACATACACAATGAGTGGTACCACGCCTAGTACCCACATTGCATTGCCAAAAACGTCAAAATGTACTGTGAGACAAACAGACAGAGGGAAGTTCGACATAGGGTGATAAAGCCACGTAGAGATCGGTATTTACGCGTAACAGCGCAAAGATGATCAACTTCTACTGTTCAGCAATTACGAGCTGACTTCTCCAGGGCAACCTCGATCGGTGTACCTGCACAAAATGTATGCAGTCGGCAGCATAGTGCCAAATTAAGGAGATTCCGACCGATTCAATGTGTTCCACTAGAGAGTTGTCATCTTGTGATGAGAAGTTGGGCCATCGAACATCTTAACTGGGTTTTGGATGCATGGCGTAAAGCGATGCTCATAGATGAAACAAGGATATCAATTAGGCCAGATATACGGAAAAAACGCTGAGGAGACGTCAAGCCGCGGTTCAATAGGTGCGTGCATTTGGAGGTATTGGTGTAATGTTTTGGGCTGGGATATGCACGACCATCGTGGACCTTTGATACCAATTCGAGAGATTTTAACTTACCAGCGGTGTAACGATGAAAATCTTTATATATTTGCACACATCTTTAGGGATGATTATGGTGCTAAATTCATTTTCGTTGACGTCAATGCTCGCCCTCATCGAGGTGCATCAGTGAGGAACTTCATGTGAAAGGCGGGTAACAAACATATGAATTGGTCAGCTAATTCACCGGATGAACTGCATTCAGCATGTATGGAACAGGTTGAGAATGCTGTTTATGATGGTCAACAGCATCCACAGACCCTCTCAAACCTCATTAGAGATGCGTAGATGGAATGGGACCTTCTTCCTTAAGATGTCGTAAATGTACTGATTGCAAGCATTCAGAGACCTGAACAATGAAATGGGAGGTCCTACCCGGTACGAATGCCTTCGAAAAACAATTGTAATCGTTTCATTATTACAGTTTATTTATTAGATATCGGAAGCAATACACATGAGTTTGTAAATGTTTGGATTTCCAGCTTGTATCTCTGTGATTCAATAAGCAATGTTCAATGACTTTATTTTTATATTCCTTCCTTGATGTTCCAAGCCTTTTTTGCCGTGTATATATAAACTAGCTGATGTACCCGTGCTTCGCTACGGGATTCTCAGAAAGATTGTCTTTGTGGTTTTCCTACCTGAAGTCGTCAGGAATGTAATTATTAAAAGCAATGTTATATAAAATACTCGATCAAATTAATAAACCGCACATTTTCTCACTTTTAACGAAAAGGTACTACGGTGCCGATCTAACAGTCCAAAGTTCCAGTGCTGCAATGACCAGACCGCAGACAGCCGTGAATACTTCTCTGCCATTATTCCGTTAAATATGCACACTGTTCATTCTAATCAGTGCGTCAGAGTAGGAAATGAATAGCTCGAATGCTATGATGAATCAGTTTGTTACGTATCAGTAGTATCAGAAATGTATCTAACTCCCCAGCTATTTCCCGCCAATTTTCAGGCAGGCTGTTATACTCGGTACGACCGGGTGAGTTGGCTGTTCAGTTAGGGACGCATAGGTGTGAGCTTGGATCCGGGAGGTAGTGGGTTCGAACTCCACTGTCGACAGCCCTGAAAATGGTTTTCCGTGGTCTCCAATTTTCACACCAGGAAAATGCTGGGGCTATAACGTAATTAACGTAGGGGCTGCTTCCTTCCCACTCCTAGCCCTTTCGTATCGTATCGCGCCATGAGTCCTATGTATGTCAGCGCGACGTAGAGAAAATTTAAAAAACTCGGTATACAGCAGTAATCCAATCTATCGGAGATGAATGGCAACAGAGACACAAAGCATATCACAACAAACAATGGTCAATGTAATGTTCTTGTTTATCAATGTTATGAGCTTTCTGTATTGTAGGCCTTCACATTCAGTTTCTTTCGACTATGTAATATCAGGCCGTCTTATAAAATTAATTATAGCGTAGACTGTAGTTCCTTATTCCCCGACTTTACATACCGATTTTCATTAAATTCTGTTTACCCATTTCCACGTGACGGCGCTGATATTATCTTAGCAACAAAAATCCATATTCATGAATATCTCTGTTATCATAGCCGGTACGGTCAAAATGTATAAGATATGAATGATCGGAAATTTAATACTATGTAACTTTATTTATATAGTAATTGTCAATAAGACCACTAATAACACAAATATTCGAGAATTGAAATTCGTGCCTTCCTCTAAGCTACAATTTCGCTCAGCGTGAATAAAGTTATTTATCCATAGATTGTAGCGACTTATTCCTCGACTTTGCATACTGATTTTATTTACGACGGGACAACTAATAACAAATATTTGAGAATTAAATTTTAGGCCTTCCCCTAAACTACCACTTCCCTCAGCGTGAATAAGATTATTTATGGCGTAGATTGTAGCGACTTATTCGCCAACTTTGCATACCTATTTTAATCAAAATGGGACCACTAATAACATAAATATTTGAGAATAAAATTTTAGGCCTTCCCTAAACTACAATTTCTTTCAGAGTGAATAAGATTATTTATAGTTTACATTGTGGCTACTCATTTTAGAACTTTACATACCGGTTTTCATTAAGCTAGGACCACTAATAACATGAACATTTGAGAATTATATTTTAGGCCTTCCCCTAAACTACCATTTCTATCAGCGTGAAAAAGATTACTTATGACCTAGATTGTAGCGACTTATTCCCGGACTTTACATACCGATTGTCATTAAATTCTCTTCGCTCGTTTTCTCGCGATGCGTGTACATACATACATACATACATACATACATACATACAGACAGACAGACAGACAGACAGACAGACAGACAGACAGACAGACAGACAGACAGACAGACAGACAGACAGACAGAAATTACGGAAAATAAAAAATGCATTTCCATGTTACTATGGACATGACTGACACGGAAATATCATCCTTTTTAAATTTTGAGCAATGTACAGACAAAACTCTTATTTTTTATATATATATACATGTAATCGCAAGTGTCTCCTGTCTATACATTTATTAATTCAGCAAAATATCCTGGTATTATTCATTCATAATACTGATCCACTGAAGTATTTTTTTTTTTTTTTTTTAACTTTTGGTGTCTCTCTGTTTTTGTTCCCAAAACTAGAAAATTGCCAAGGTCAAAGTTTCGCCAACCAGGAAGAGGGGGTCGAAGCGTACTTAAATGGCCCGAGAAGAAGCGAGAAAGAGGCGACGAATTCTATTGCGCTCAAAAATATATCTAGCGATAATGCAAATAAGAAGTAGAAATAATTTAATGTATTAAAAATAAGTCAGTATAGCCTAAGCGACCGACAAGCGCAGACATGTTGAGTGGAGGGTCCCGGTAGAGGGAGAGGGGAGTTCAAGAAAGAAGTGAAGAGTTCATAGAAGATGATTGGAGTTGAGCAATACAGAGCCATCATAGGAAGATGGCAGGGAAGAAAGAAGAAGTGAAACTAGGAGGGTGTAGAATGGAAATGGGAATGAAAGTAGAGATGATGCTGACAGCGGCGGTGATTATAGTAATGCTATGGATCGGGGGAGTTGAACTGAACCCCGGTCCGACTGCCAGTGGAAGCATGAGTTGGGAAGACATGGACGCAATCTGGAGGGTAGCAAAAGAGGTAGTTAAGGAAGTCTGCCCATTCGAGCAACTCAAGAATATGATACAAGAGCAAACGAAGGAGTTCGACAAAATGAAGAAATGGTTCCGAGAATAGGCAGATGACGCAACATCCCAAGTGAGGAACAATGCCGAAGAAGTTGCATCATTAAGGGAGAAATAGGACGATTAGATGAGGAAGCGCTGAAGCTTAAAGCAGAAGTGGAAGCCAGTATTCAAAATCGCAGAAAGAAATGTCTTAGGAGAAGAGGGAGGACGAAGTGCTTACAATTTACAAAGTGGGGGACTTAATTCAGGGGAAAATGAAAATTAATTTTAGCGAAGTTGACATAGATGATGTGGAGAGAATAGCTAAATTTAAAGACAACAGGCCTATTAAAGTTCAACTGTTATCCACGTTGATGACCGATATTGTGATTGGAAATGTGGGTAACATTCAGAGAGATAAAATGTGGATCAAGAGAGATACGGGAAATGAAGGGAGCAGGAATGCTAAAATTCTCAAGAAACATATGGTACGAGCTAGACACCAAGGCTTGAGAGCATTTATCAGGGGACAGGAACTAGTGGTGACAAATGGCAGCAGGAGGAGAATTTGGCCCGTGACTAAATTGCTGGACCTAAAAGAGAAGATGAAACAAGAGGAAGTAACGGAGAGAAGTATGGTGATTAGAGTGCAAGAAAGACCAGTCAAAGACAGCAATGTTTGAGAAGACGGGGGAGGTGATAAGGAAAATACCAAGGGAAACAGTAAAATGAAGGAAGAAAGCCAGGGAGGTGTGCAAAGTGAAAGTGTGATCATAAACAGTGATAAGGAAGGAGTAGTGGATAATGAGGCGAGAATAGAAAGGTCTAGGGATACAGCTATGGACACAGCAATAGAAGTGGAAAGTCAGAGAAGTGAATGCAGTGAATAAATGGAGGCACAGAGGGAAAAGGAACGGTCAGAGGCAACCAGGAAAAGCATAGAGCTGTTTATGACCAGACGGAGGATCAAGAGCTTAAGGGACACGTGGGGAATGAACAGAAATGATAAGGGTATCGTAACAAGAAGGAAAAACTCTAATAAAATTAGTAGTAAGTAAGGGAATAGTTGTCGCAGACAGGGTGGTAACATAAGTAGTGAGAGTCATATCTTTATGTTAGTTGTGGAAATTTTAACTGGTTTGCAGTGTGTGTGAGGATAGGCAATGAAGTGGTACATTAAACTTAATGGTGAGAGGTAGGTGTGTGTATAAAGGAGCTAATGATGAAGTGTGTGAATTACGGACAAGTTGTATTGAAAAATCTTTAGCTGGTGAGTTGGAGGAGAATATAGAGGTAGGTGTTTCTGTTTTGAGTAAATTGTAATCAGTATGCAGTGTCTCTCACTATCACAGTTGTATTGAAATGCATTTGAGTGTTGTAACGGAAAAGTATTGAGAGTGTGGAATAGTACCTGGTAATGGTTTTATTGAGGTGGAATTGGTGTAATATTGGACAAGCTATATTGAAAAATATTTAGCTGGTGAGTTGGAGGAGAATATAGAGGTAGGTGTTTGTATGTTGAATAAGTTGTAATTAGTATGCAGTGTCTCTGACTATCACAATTGTTGTATTGAAATGTATAGCGAGTGTTGTAACGGAAAAGTATTGAGAGTGTGGAATAGTACCTGGTAATGATGAGAGAGGGGATGATATTGAGGTGGAATTGGTGTATGGAGTTGGAGATTTAAGTAGAAAAGTGTGTAGAATGAAGAAGTTATAGTGGAGGTGAGGATATGATATGGTTAAAAGAAGGGTATGGTATTTAATGGAATGTGTGTAATTAAGAGAATTCTAGTGGGGAGGATTATTTAAATAAGTTGTAATCGGTTTGGAGTGTATGGTATATATAATGTAATGGTGAAGTATGTTATGGAGGTGTGTTTATAGTCAAGTTGATGTATGGTGGAATGTGCTTGATTAAAAGAGTGGATTGAATGGAGAGAGGTAGATGTGTGTATGTAGTGTAATTATTATAGTTGTTATAACTGAATAGCATTTGGAGAGGATAGTCGATGTGAAGATCATGTTTACATTTAATTAAGTTGTAAATGGTTTGTGGTGTGTGTAACAATTATAGGTGTTGTTACACTTGGTAGTAGATAGAGAGAGGATAATAATGAGGTGTAGTTGATAGTATATGATTGTACGTGCTGCTATACAGTGACATTGAAGGAGAGAGTCAAGTTGGGGTATGTTGGAATGAGTTTATTTAAAGGAGTGAATCAAATGGAGAGAGGTAGGTGTGGGTAGGTGATGTTTGTTGTAAATGTTGGCCTGAGAGAAATTAGGACAATTCTAGTATGGAGGTATATTTAAGTAAAATGGAAATGGTTTGTAGTGTGTGTGTGTAACTATCATACTTGGTAGAGGTAAGAGAGAGGATGAGAACGAGGTGTAGTTGGTGTATGGTGGTATGTGATGGTATACAGTGAAATTAAGGGTGATGTATGCTGAGGAGGTTTGGTTGAGAGAAATTAAGAAAACTATTGTGGTGGTTTATGTGAATAAGTTGTAATTGGTTTAAATAAGGGCAAGTAGTATTGAGAAATTTTGTGAGCTGGTGAGTTGGAGGAGATTGCGAATCATGCAGCGCGTGTTTCTTATCTCTTATTGCGTAAGTGAGCTAGGAGTTGGAACATTAAGTAGAACAGAAAGTGAGGTAGGCACAGTTCAGAAGAATGAGCGAGGGCAGTGAAGGGATTATGTGAATGTAATGTGCAAAATAATTTAAATGGTAGGAGGATTTGCCCTGAGAAAGCAAATGCACTCAGCGGGAGGCATGATAATGCAGAGGTTTGCTGGGTGAGGTATTTTATTGCCAGAGTGGCAAAGTGGAGTCGGGACAAGGTTGGACGTAGCTTATCTATACGTTACGTAACCAATACAGGCTGCGTAAAATTTCTTAGTTATATGGTCTACACCAGGCTTCCGCACTAGTCAGCACTGCTGGAAAGAGCTCTACTAGTATCCCTTTTTCTTTTCTTTTTATTAATACATAATTAGTATAGTCTCGTGAACATCCTAGCGAGCCACGGCAGATCATTGTACTTCTGGTTTGCACCAGATTCAGGCGCTCGGTGGGCAATGCCTGGTGAACCATTCTGTTGCGGGGAGTAGCCTCACCGTAGCAGGCATCGCCGGGCAATGATCACTGCGTGAGGAGTCCATCTTATTGCCCATAACCTGTACAACATTTATTTCCATAGTACAGATTTATTCACTAGGCCAACGGCACTCCGGGAGCGTGTTGACCGCTGGCCATCTATTCTTAACTTATTGTTTGTTTATAAGTTTTTATATGGTTTCTTAGGCTTAGGATATTACCATTGTGAACTTTGTATTGGGCGAAGGCCTGTTTAGTTCAACCTATAAACTAATAATATTAAAAATAAGCTTATTTTTATAAAGGACAATACACGTGAAGGAATAAAAAATCACACTTGAAAAGGCAGCAGTATTTTAGACGTCTAGTGTATACAAGTTTCTTTCATAGAGTCTAAGATGCGATAGTACCAACGCGACTTTCCTTGACAGAGTGAAACCAGAAGAGAAATGAATAATAGTTAAACGTCGATAAATTCAGAATAATATGAAGATCATCAAGTTTCATTTAAAGAAAATGAAGCTAGTAAACTTAGGAATAATTTAATTACATAAAATTAATTAAATATAAAGGGAACGAAGCCTAAAAGCAAACGTCGCTATCACTCAGAAAATAGGGGAATGTTAAGTTACTAAAGCCAAGAATAAATTCAATTAAGTTATTTGAACTCGAAAGAAGTTAATTACACATTCAAACAAAAACTAAAATGGAAAATGAAAAAACAAAAAACAACCTCTCAACAAAGTCAGGCGCGGCCAGAAACAATCAAAATAAACGACAAACCAAATTGGCGGAGCATTACATGAAAAATAAGAACGACGACTTTAAATATGACAAACCAACGATAATAACCATCAACTTCGAGTTTCACGTACAAATCTTTTACAGGTTTAAATATATTAAAATCGTGCCTATTTCTTTATAATACTTTCATGGCTTTGGATGTTAAACACATTCTAATATCCGTATTAGACAGTAAATTCCGAGAGCACACTCCTGCGTTTACCTCGTGAATATTTAGAGAATGGAGAAGGGACCCAAGAAACATATGAAATTTAACAACTACAGAACAGAAGTAATAGACACAATAGAACTTACTATCATATAAAGAATTTCATCACCCAAAGATACGATAACGTCACCAAGATCTCTCAGATAAAAGGTAATCATAACCTAGTGGAAAACCCACATAAAAATAATAATAATAAATCACCAAGATGATATTTCATTTAGTAAATATGAGACGCGACGCCTAATATAAACATTCCGTCCGGATAAAAGTATGGCATATTTCGGAAGTACTACTACGATAATTAGTGCTAGTACATTACAATATATATTTAAGATCGTCCAGCCTGAATATATTTATTCACGTTTAATTTCCAAGAATATAAGTTTCGCGGAATTCGTAAATGTCAAAAGTATTCCCCAAAAATTTACATCACATGAAAAACTCTTATAAATAACACCTAATGACGCCGATATTTTAATACCTTCATGGACACTTCCACAATCGCCATGATCACTACTATTGTTTTAGAGGTAAATTTGAACACTCAAGGACTTCACAGTTTGTAGAAACATGTTCCCGGTGAATCGTTGATTTTCCCGAATTAATTGAAAGGTACGAAAACGATTCTTCACTTATACAACTGTACGTTGAAGCCATTGTTAATTAGCACGTGGTCAGAGACTATGTAAACCTATGTTCATTCTTCCAAAATAAAGGCCAAATTATTATATCAGACAGGAAATGGTGTAGAGAGAAAAACAAATTACTTCACACGCTGGTTCATTCAAGGCGGTTCCATTCGGTAGATTGGACCTTTCCACATCTCCTCAAGTCCGTGCTAGGAAGAGCCCTCACCACAACAACTGGGCGATGCTTTCAAACTCTACTCACAGAGCATGTGCATAACCAATCACTTAACAAGCAGGTCTGTATTCAGCGAACCAGCTCTGCGGAAACAACCAATTTCTGAAGAATAATGTTGCAGGACAGTTCAACTGATTCTCATGGGCATTATTACGTGAAAATTATTGCTCTGATTATTGACTAATTAGTTTTATTTGACACTAATTTTCATGTTCGTCAGAAAAAGTCCAAACAACGCACTTCATGATAGCACTCGCATATTAAATAAATTATACGAATACAATATTTCTGCCCTTACTAGGCTAAAATTCAATACCATTGACAAGTCATAGGTGCTCTTTAAATAGTAAAATTTGACACCAATTTCTATGTCCCTAAGGAATAGTTAGAAAATAATTATCACGCCATAACATACCGCTACACGCTTTCAAAGGAAAATATAATTTCACCATGGCGGATGAAAGTGACAATTTTTCATACAGGAGGAACAACTATGAAGGGATGTGAATCGTTTCACAAGAACCCGAATTGCCTTACCATCAGTCATACTAAACATTTAATACTATTCAGATACTCCAAGAAGTTTAGGAAAAACAAAAGGTATAAAGAATAAGGTAATATTTCATCAGATATAAGTACGGTATTTGATTTTCAAAAACAACAAAATTGATGACTTCAGTTTGAAACACAACTACATTTTAAGCATATTTCAGCATAAACCAAATGTAACCTAACAATTTTAAAACCACAGTGCCCACATACTCTGAATATACTCTATTTAAAGTTAATGCTGAATTAAATGCACAATGTGTCCATACTACTAAGACACATTTTATCGGTGTTAATGTAATTTTTAAATCTGCAAATTGGAAGAAAAATGTTTGCTTTTATTGATGGAATCAGTATGCATATTCCAAATTTGCATGGACAAATCTGGAAGGGAACAATGAATATCAATTATGTATGACCCGGAAGGCAACAGTGGATATTACGTCCAAGCAAATTTCGACCAGGGGCCAACTAAGGTGTACCGACTAAGTTACTTCTTTTAACGCTTTATTTAAAGTTCCAATACTTTTTCTTTGTTACAGATCCAGTTCTTCTTAATCACCGTGCACAGTTCCCAGATTCTGTTCAATAACACCTGCGGATATCCGTACTGGCTTGCCTTCGCTTTGGTTACACAAACCACCTTCATGTCCTTAATGTTCCTCGACTTCTATATAAAAGCCTACAACAAGAAGAAGGCAAAGTGATCAAAGATAATGAACAAAAGAATAAGTAACAATACAGTATTCTCCAGTCTCCTTCGTTCATATACCTCAAAAGAACTGAAATCAAAAACCTCCGTGAAACTGCATTTTTGTTTGAAGCCTGCCGAAAAACAAAAATATATTTACCAATGTAACTTTGTGAAATGTTTAAGGAGGAAAATAACTGATAATATTTTACTACAAAGGCATTCTATCTTAATGATCTCATTTCATAGTTTTACTTCTTAGACGCAATTTGTTTTAACTAGTAACCAAAATACAATTGTCTTATGTTAATACAATATGTAGTGTATTGTTTATTGCATTCTGAAATGCATTATTATACAGTTTCAATCCATTTATATTTTGCACTTTTATTTCAAATTCAAAATGGTTCATATCACCCACAAATTGAATTCACAATATCATAGCCACCTTATACAAAGTTATTGGTCAGTATTCAATGTGTAACAGATTTTATTGCAATGTCCGGCTCCATGGCTATATGATTAGCGTGCTGGCCTTTGGTCAGAGGGGTCCCGGGTTCGATTCCCGGTAGGGTCGGGAATTTTAACCATCATTGGTTAATTTCGCCGGCTCGAGGGCTGGGTGTATGTGTCGTCTTCATCATCATTTCATCCTCATCACGACGCGCAGGTCACCTACGGGTGTCAAATCAAAAGACCTGCACCTGGCGAGCCGAACATGTCCTCGGACACTCCCGGCACTAAAAGCCATACGCCATTTCTTTTATTGCAATATCTGAGCACACGTGTATATTCAGTTAAGAATAAGTAGATAACGCAATTTTCATATTTTTCTACAATGAACTATTACGGTGATGTGTTGGACACTGTCTCAAGGGTTTTCAGCTTACAATACGTCTACCTATCTATTCTACCAGACGGATGTGAAACAAAACAATTTGTTGATTCAGACATGAGTTTAATTTCAAATATTCATATTTTATTATTGGAAATAATAAAAATTAGACAAATCACGCTTGGAAATTCTAATAAACCAGGCACATTACAAACATATTGTACAAGTAAAATGGGAATTCTCGATATACAGTAAGAGTAGAAGTATTTACAATCATGTCCAACACATGTTTTATATCACACAGACAAAGACAGGCATTATGGCGACGATGATATGGTAACGAGCTAGGAATGGGGAGGAAGAGCTCGTGACATTAAAATCCAGGCCCAGTGCTCAGCTTATCAACCAGTGCGAGCCTCAGTCGCGATGCTGATTATTCACTGTACCATGCCTGAGCGAGTGGATGGTGCGATAGACACCTGACCCATACAGCTCGCCCAGTGCTGTTAATATCTCAGCTAGTCTGCGATAAGCTTCCGTACAGCGTATATTGTGATTGCTTGTTCTTCTTATACAACAGTAATTGATCGGTTTAGTAAGCTTCATGGCTTCTAAATTAAGTGTTTAAGTGCGTATTTTCGAGTGCTGCAAATCGTTAATGCAAGGTCTGCTGAGAGTTAGAGATAAGTCCGCAAACAATCTCCCGGAGCGCGAGAGCCAACGCGTATGATTTTTTTTTAAACGTGAACAAATTCAAAACTTCGCGTCCAGTACAAAATAAAAATCGAGTTAAACAACCGACTGTCTTAACTGACGGAAAATCAGGATATGTCTGAAATACTTCAGCGATTAACCCCCTCCCCAAATAATCTTTAAGAAATTCGGCTCAGAAAGGTGATTCATTTTTTTCTGCACGGGAGAAGGGAGGGACAGAAAATTGAAATTTAAACCTTACAAAGTCATAGAGTTTAAGTCAAGGAGATCAGCCCCAAGAAAGCATTATTACTATTATTCGTTTCTTCAGTATGCCAACAGTGGTGTATTAAATCCTGAATTAGTGCTGTTTTCTGATGAGGCGTGGTTTTGTTAGCATGAACATTAAATTCGCAAAATAACACATAATGATCACATGGGCATCCAAGAATATATTGACTTCATGACCTTAATGACCTTGAAATATGAGCTTTCTTTATTATTAGTGCTCTAAGAATTGTAAGGCTAATTTCATTAACGACGTCATTACTTCTGATCGATTCCTAGAATTAATACTAAAGGACTTTCCCAGTTATTGAGCAATCAAGAAAAATATACCTCGGATATTTGCAGCAAGAAGGTGATGCGGCACATACCACTCGTAACGCAATTAATTAAGTGCCGTGGTTTTTTTCTGGGACAGAATATTTGGTGCGGATATGTAGCCAGCACGCTCTTCCAATTAACCCCCTTGTGACTTCTATTTATGGGATAGTTGGAAAGATAGGCTGTACAAAAGTAATCTTCGCACTATAGATGAACTAAAAAATGCAATTCGCACCGACATTTTGAAGTTTCATGAGGCTGAATTGCAGAAACTGAAAAGGAAAATCATCACACGCTACAACGCTTGTTTACAGGCTTCCAACACTTTTTCTAAAGGGGTAAGTTTTATTGTTTTTCTGTCTGTTTTCAAATCTGGTTTTCCATTCATCGAAGTTGAAGGGTTCTCTATAGGGTGTACAGGAACATGTGACGGCGACCGCGTTCTCGTTTACAGGAAGGACGACAACGTTTTGTGGGACTCAACCTGTATTAGAAAGATGAGACGTACTCTAGACAACATCGACGTTCCTACTGAAGGTAAGATCCAAACACATATTGCCGAGGGTGGTAGATCGATGATTAAGCAGAGCGTAATCCAAAGTGTGTTTTCATAAAAGATGACAAACTTTTGTTTAAGGACGATTCAAAATTGAAGTCTCCCATCAAGAGTATCGAGTTAACAGATGTACGAAGAAACATTCTCCAAGACTTATGTTATACATTACTACGGCTAGATATTATGAGCATGGTAGACACTCAAGAAGGTGTAGTACGAAGTGGGCTCCATTCTTATCAATCTTCTTACGTTTGGACTCAATAGCAATGGTAAAATTCTCATCATTATCAATCAGCAGGATGTTTACACCCTGCCAGATGAAATTTACGTCTATATCAAAGGACGCATAGATACAGCGGATGGGAGTGATCCGAGTGATCCGAGCACATCTCAACTAAACAACCACGGTTCTGAGGCGCATTATGAAGTAAATAGTGTAGATAGTTTTTCTTATAACTGCATGAAGCTCTGCCCTTCTTTTAGTGCTGAAGAAAGTAATACCTTACGAATTTCAGGATGGTGTCCAAAACCTACTGAGAAATTGGTGATAAATGAGGATAATTCCCCAACAGGTATGCTATTATTAAATCATATTTTTGGCTTCGATGAAGATTATAGACGTATCATAATCGCCGCAAAATAAAATCTACTTCTGATCAGTGATCGAAACATTTACAAAGAGCTTAAAGTAGCAGAAACACCAGTAGATTTGAAAATGACCATTCAGCGTAAATTGTCCACATGTAACATCTGATAAGAAAAACGTCGATAGCTCAAGATATTAGAAAATGTTACACCATTACCTATACGTTTTCGAAGTTGGAGTCATAGTTAGACAGACAGATAGATAGATTTTAGCCCTATTACAGATGATTCAATAAAATATAATATACAACAAATACACTTTAAGAAAACAGTATCCAGTACTCGGGAGACAGTGGGTTCGAACCCCACTTTTGGCAGCCCCGCAGATGGTTTTCCGTGGTTCCCATTTTCACACCAGGCAAATGCTGGGGCTGTAACTTAATTAAAGCCACGGACGCTTCCTTCCCACTCCTAGGTCTTTCCTGTTCCATCATCGCCATATTATTCGTCTACTGATGTCCTCCCATGCCATCCCTCCACTGACAGCTTGGAACATACCACTTAGTCGAGCAGCTCGTTTCTTTTCTCCCAAGTCTTCCCAGCCTAAACTTCGCAACATTTTTGTAACGCTACTCTTTTGTCGGAAATCGCCCAGAACAAATCGAGCTGCTTTTCTTTGGAATTTTTTCCAGTTCCTGAATCAAGTAATCCTGGTGAGGGTCCCATACACTGGAACCTTTACATCCTTACTACAACTCTTAAATACACTCATAACCATGTGCAGAGATCTGTACCCATTATTTACAATCATATTTATGTGATTACCCCAATGAAGCTCTTTCCTTACATTGTGACCTACGAGTAGGTATTTACAATGATCCCCAAAGGGAACTTTCAACCCATCAACGCAGTAATTAAAATTGAGAGGACTTTTCCTATTTGTGAAACTCACAACCTGACCTTTATCCCCGTTTATCATCATACCATTGCCTACTGTCCATCTCACAACATTATCGAGGTCATTTTGCAGTTGCTCACAATCTTCTAACATATTTATTACTCTGTGCAGAATAACATCATCTGCAAACAGCCTTATATTTGATTCCACTTCTTTACACATATCGTTGATATATATAAGAAAACATGAAGGTACAATAATACTGCCTTGAGGAATCCCCCTCTTAATTATTACAGGGACAGATAAAGCTCCACCTACTCTAATTCTCTGAGTTCTATTTTCTAGAAATTGAGCCACCCATTCAGTCACTCTTTTGTCAAGTCCAATGGCACTCATTTTTGGCAGTAGTCTCCCATGATCTACCCTATCAAATGCCTTAGACGATACAGTCAATTGGCCTCCTGAATCCAGGATATCTACTATATCTTGCTGGAATCCTACAAGCTGGGCTTCAGTGGAATAATCTTTCCTAAACCCAAACTGCCTTCTATCAAACCAGTTATTACTTTTGCAAACATGTCTTATACAGAGTGGCCCACTTAAACCTTTCGCCACAGATATATCTGGAACAACAAGAGATATTGAAAAATGACTTTCACGGGCATGATGGCAGGGAAGGGGCCAATTAAAGTAAATATTATGAGCCAGTCTAAAGAGTAGGAAAATAGTATTTTCAACATCAACTTACGTTTTTTTAAATGGACACCCTGTATTATTTCGTAAGCAATCGTTAATATGAAAACTCACACAAGTAATGGCGTTTGTTTCATCGCAATAGGTCAATTACATCCCGAGATATTGCAACGTGAAGTTGACGCTTGAGATAAACGAAACGCGCAGCAGTTGCATATCCCGAGATTCCAGCACGAATCTCACGGTCCTCTTACTCGCGATATGATTGCCGTACTACAATGCGACAGGCGCTATACTTAATGCTATTTGCACTGCTATCAAGAGGGATGAAAATAAGAGAATTTCGTTACAGTAACTCTGCTGTACGAATTATGTACATTCTGAAGTAGTACAGTACAGGTACTGCAATGTACTGTGTAGGTAAATAAAACACGCAAGAGAGAAACCGTTATTTACATATCCTTTAGCTGTGGCAGGAAACCCTTCTCTTATTTTCATCCTTGATAACAATGCAAATAGCATTAAGTACTGCCTGTCGCATCGTTGTACGGCAATCATATCGCGAGTAAGAGGACCGTGAGTTTCGCGCTTGACTCTCGGGATGTGCCACTGCTGCGCGTTTCGTTTATCTCAAGCGTCAACTTCACGTTGCAATATCTCGGGATGTAATTGACCTATTGCGATGAAACAAACACCATTACTTATGTGATTTTTCATGTTAACGATTGCGCACGAAATAATACAGGGTGTCCATTTAAAAAAACGGAAGTTGTGTTGAAAATACTATTTTCCTACGCTTTTGACTGGATCATAGTATTTACTTTAATTAGCCCCTCCCCTGCCTTCATGCCGGTGAAAGTCATTTTTCAATATATCTTGTTGTTCCAGATATATCTGCGGTGAAAGGTTTAAGTGGACCACTCTGTATAATCAAAAAGAATGCTTTCCCAAAGCTTGCATACAATGCATGTCAAAGTGACTGGCCTGTAATTTTCAGCTTTATGTCTGTCACCCTCTTTTTCATATCCAAGGGCTACTATAGCAACTCTCCACTAATTTGGTAAAGTTCTTTAATGGAAACAAAATCAAACAAGTACTTCAGATATGGTACTATATCCCAACCCATTGTCTTTAGTATATCCCCCGAAACCTTATCAATTCCTGCTGCTTTTCTAGTTTTCAACTTTTCTGTCTTACTGTAAATATCATTGCTGTCATAGGTAAATTTTAATACTTGTTTATTACTAGTCACTTCCTCTATCTGGACATTATTTTTGTAACCAACAATCTTTAAGTACTGCTGACTGAATACTTCTGCCTTCTGAAGATCCTCGCATACACACTCCCCTTGTTCATTAATGATTCCTGTAATGTCCTTCTTGGAACCTGTTTCTGCCTTAAAGTACCTATACATACTCTTCCATTTTTCACTAAAATTTATATAGCTACCAATTATGTTATCCTTAGCTGACTTCTTTGCTAGATTCAATTTCCTAGTAAGTTCCTTCAATTTCTCCTTAACAGCCATTTCTAATTCTATTTCTTTCCAACCTGCATCTCCTTCTTAGTCTCTTTATTTCCCTGTTATAATATAGTGGATCTTTACCATTCCTTACCACCTTTAAGGGTACAAACCTATTTTTACATTCCTCAACAATTGCTTTAAACCCATCCCAGAGTCTGTTTACATTTTTATTTACGTTTTCCACCGATCATAATTATTAAAAACTCGCTCATGCCTGTTTCATCAGCCATATGGTACTGCATAATAGCTGTAAGTTTAATCTCTTCCTTTCTTTCACATTTATTTTAATAACCACAAAAACAACTTCGTGATCACTAATACCATCTATTACTTCGGTTCCCCTATACAGCTCATCTGGTTTTACCAGCACCACATCCAGAATATTTTTCCCTCTAGTTGGTTCCATCACTTTCTGAATCAGGTGCCCTTCCCATATTATCTTGTTTGCCGTTTGTTAGTCATGCTTCCTGTCGTTCGTATTACCTTCCCAATTGACATTTGGTAAATTGAGATCACCCGCTACAATCACGTTCCTTTCCTTATCGTTTCCCACATAGCTGATGATCTTATTAAATAATTCTGAATCAGCATCTGCGCTACCGTTTCCTGGTCTGTACACTCCAAAGACATCAAGTACCTATTATCTTTAGAAATGAGCCTCACCCCAAGAATTTCGTGTTTGTCATCTTTAACTTTTTCGTAGCTTACAAATTCTTCTTTCACGAGAATGAATACTCCCCCTCCTACCATTCCTATCCTATCTCTACGACACACCCTCCAGTTCCATGAGAAAATTTCTGCATCCATTATATCACCTCTCAGCCATGATTCAACTCATATTACATTATCTGGTAAGTATATATCGATGGCTTTCTTTAAAAACCTCGTAAGTGCGAATACTCTTCCTATCCATTATATTCCTTAAGACTGGTCACTCCTCCGAGTCTCATATTTATATGCAGTCCAAAAGAATAATTTTCGTTATGGTCATTTTCCTCTGCCATTGTGTAAAGGAAAAAGAACCTTAAATACATTGTACTGTAGGAGTGTGTAAATTTGCCATGCAATCAACATCCCTACAATACGGTACGATAAGGTCCATTTTCCTTTAGACATTAGCAAAGGAAAATGAACACAGCGAAAATTATTTTGATGCACTGCATACAAATACATGACCGGGAGGCGTGACCAGTCTTAAGTAATATAATGGGTAGGAAGAACATTTGGACATACGAGGTTTTAAAAGAAAGCCATCGATATCTATTAAATTAATTCTATTCCTTTCTGTACAATACTTCTACAGTTGAGCACTAACAGTTTTATGTCACCGGGCGAGTTGGCCGTGCGCGTAGAGGCGCGCGGCTGTGAGCTTGCATCCGGGAGATAGTAGGTTCGAATCCCACTATCGGCAGCCCTGAAGATGGTTTTCCGTGGTTTCCCATTTTCACACCAGGCAAATGCTGGGGCTGTACCTTAATTAAGGCCACGGCCGCTTCCTTCCAACTCCTAAGCCTTTCCTATCCCATCGTCGCCATAAGACCTATCTGTGTCGGTGCGACGTAAAGCCCCTAGCAAAAAAAAAAGTTTTATGTCATCCCTACTTGATTTCCAGTTCGCTGTTCCCTAATGGAATCAACTCCAATAATGTTGAGCAACCCACTCTATTCGTCAGACACTTATAAAGAAAGAGGGCGTTGGCACGTCTGCGGCGCGAGTGCTGATCCATTTCATGAACCTTATTTAGACTGTTTCCAAAATTTTTATTAAATACTGCTGAGAATGTAGTCAAGCCTCGCAAGAGTATTCTGACGATGGTCTGATTAGAGTGCAAAACTAAGTTATTAGAGTTCTAGGAGAAACAAATTCGGCACAGTTTCTTTTCAGAAAGCCAAGTAATTTAAACCCTTTCCTGGAAATCTTGTCTAAATGTTTCGCGAAGGAATGGGCTGCATATCCTGTGTTACCGCCTACATCACGTTTTACCGAACAGCCTCTGTATTTTATTTGCGGATTTCAAATTAATTGCAAATTCAATCATGGGAAAGATAGATCTCAATATGATCACTGCTAATTTAGATATGATAGACTATACTTCAACAGACTTACTTATTACTGCGAAAACATGGACATTAATTTCGATAAAAATAAATTTGGGTTGCTCTAAGACATGTTTTCTAAATTGCAATCATCGTTTTACCAAAAATATGATCGCCCACTATTTTCTGCTGCAAAATTTTAAATGATGCAGCGATTGTAGTTATAGACTGCTCTCATCACGAAGATCTATAAAAGAATCTTCTGTCGATATTCGTTAGAATTTGAAACATCTGAAAATATTCCTGCCAACGCTATACCCTGTTGTTTTATTATTCACATGACTGGTGTAACTTGCCATTCACTATCGAATTTCGTTGCAAGACTATAAATTAGGATATTTCTACATCATTATCCTCAGCGTGTACTTCTACATCCAGGATAATGGAACATAAAGAAGGAAGAGACTGCACAGATACAAACAATCGTCTTGATAACAAACAAAACTGAAAATGTGAAGCCTGTTTGTCTAGTAGCGAGACTTATAGGCTACATCTTATTTACGTCTCTCAAGTAATTGAGTTTATTAAGATATTCTATAAACATGGAACCTCACATTGCATGGCAAAGCATCTGATTGAGTGTTTACCTCCAGGCGTTATTTCTACACACGGTGCTCCCAACGTAGATGCCTTTTGGGACATGCTAGCCCTCCAGAGTAAGATACCAGAGTCGACAACATTACAAGCACCGAGGTGAAAATGGTAATAAAACGATAAAATTCTGTGGACAGTTCATGCCAGAACTTGCACGCTTATTTATTGTAGTTGATGACTCTGATTAATGTAAAGGAGACAAGACAAATGGATCACAACGTAAGTAGGATTCACGACAAGAAGATCAACAGCTTCTTTGAAAAGCATAACATGTATTGCATAAGATATTTTCGAAACTTAATTTCGTAATTAATTAAACAGTAAATATTTTCTTAAATATCAATGTTACAGGAGCTTCACCCATTCACAGGTTTACGAGCATTCTACCCGTTCGCAGTAAGATGATAAAAGATGTAGGATTATGGCAATATTGTCAACAATGTCGCGACGATTGTAGTAAAACCGGCAATAGTTCACATCATTTTGTAAAGAATTAAACAAACAAAAATTCGTAAAATTTAAAATGTTGTGCTTATTTCATTTCCCTCACCTCCTGTCACCTATCACGTGTTTTGCTAGTCGTCACCGTTTTGTTTCTAAGATATAGCTAAGGAATTTCTAGTCATCTCCCTATCACCTATCCGTTCTCAAGGGGATAGGAAGCATAATAAACGCTGCAAAATTTTCAAATCCAGAACCTAGGAGTCAACGGTGCACGAGAATGATATTTTTAAGTTTCCGGTTCAATCTCGAGTGCAAATTCGATCTCCGGCATGTTCTGCCATCTGTTGGGCATTACGTAGAACTAATTTATCACGTCTGAGGAGCTCACCTGTGATGTAAACATGTAAACAAACATGGCGGAACAGCAAGCTAGTTGCTCTCCCGGCGATGTTATTTCGGATCAAAGAATCTTTCAGTTATTAACCACGGCGAAAAGTGTTGATAAGGATGATGATTTTAATTAATTATTAAGCGAATTGTTAACTGAGAGTGATACAGAAAGTGCTGAAAATACTGTAAGTTAGAAACAGAGTCTCCCTCTTCGGTGAGCTATTTCATCACTATTTTCATGGCGGACGGATGACTTTTCTCTGCCAGACTTTCAAGTAACTCTGATTGACTCTGGAAGCAAAGTAGTGTTTGATGACAACCCCAAAATCATTGGTTTAAAAAAAAATCTATTCTGCCAGTGGTGTTGGTGCAACTGGTTATTGATGAAACAAACCGGTATCCCAAACAACTGGTGGAATATATTGAGCTGTCACCATATTCAAGGTTTAGAAAGTATATTAAAATATCAACTTGTGTACTGGTAAGAAGTTACATATATTACTTGCCTACAGATTTTAGGAAATAGTTTTACTTTGGGCTCTTTACTTTGTATAAAGATGATGTCCACGTGGCCACTAAAAGTGTAATTTTTTTTAAATACATTGAAATAAGTGTAGAATTTTCCATTTGCATTTAGATTTATAAATAACCAACATTTATTAACATTTTAATCTAATCACCCCAATGATAAGTTAAAAATTGAGGCTTCTAGAATTTGTTTACATACGGATGAAAACCTCAGCACTGATGTACCAAACAGTCAACTGTTAAGTCAGCACATAAAAGGTTAAACACTAGTTACCTTTAGACTTTCAGCGCGCTATAGCCTTTGTCCCTTTACTGCCACTTTGCCCTTACAACCCTATAGCACTATAGTGTAATTTAGCCCTTTAACACTTTTACCCGTTAGTGTCCGCTAGTGTCCCTTATTCTTTTAGCGCTGTTTAGTCCCTTATTCCTTTCATGCCATTTAACCCTTACCGCCATATTTCTCTTTAAGCCATTTAGCCCTTAAGCCCTTCAGTGCTCTTTAGGCTTTCAGCCTTTTAGTGCCTTTATCCCTTTATTCATTTAGTCCTTTATTGGCCTTTAGCCCTTTTAGCAATATAAGCCGTTAATGCTCCTCTGCCCTTTCGGATGTAAGCCCTCTAATCCCCCATTAGCCCTTTAGTTCCGCTTATCACTTTAGAGCCCTTTAGTACATTTTGGCCCTATAGTTCTTTAAGCGTCATTTAGCCATTTAGTGCCTTTGTCAATCCTTTTGTACCATTTTGCCCTTTACAGTCTTTTACCCCTTTATCGCCTTTCCTTCCTTTAGTAATCTTTAACGTTTTACTGCCTATTAGAGCCCTTTAGCTCTTTAGTACCCCGTAATTCATTAGTGCCCTTTAGCATTATATACACTACTTCAGCCCAAGATTGAACTATAGTCTTTTTAATAATTAATGCATACAATAATCGACCTTGACCCAGATTTAATCCTATAGGGTAATACATAAGATACTATATAAACAAAGAATAAATATAAGATTAGTTACTTTTTAGGCACCCCTATCCCACATCTTTTGCAAATATACGGATAAGGAGTGGATGTGTTATGTGTAGATTTAAAACAGGTAAATCGAAATATTTTAAACTAAAGAACAGTTTCCTACATCTACTAGTTTGGGATAAGGGAACAGGTTTACGTTTACGTTTTTAAAAAGGTAGGTTACATTGTAAAAGTTTCGGACCTTTCCCGAGGGTTAAACTGCTGAGCTAGCAAGAAATAAAGATGTTAAGCGACCATTACCTTACTGAAGAACTGCTGCCTGATGGAAGAAGGGCTTCCCGCCTCCTGCTACACGTCCGTACACTAAGTTAGGTGTGGATGAAGTGGCCGAGAGACAAGAAAATCAGCAGTATTTATACCCTCGGGGAAGATTCGAGACCTTTCATGAATGATTAAGACACACCCACAGGCTTTTATTGGCTACAGTACACAGTTACACACAAAATCGAAGAAGACATACGGGATTCGCTGAAAATTAATTACAGAAATAATTGATTGGCTAACTTCAAAACTGGCGGAAAGAAAAGCTTAATATTGCCAACCCACAAATCAAAGAACGAAATTTAGTAATAAGAAAACTTATGAGTACAAAATATCTTCATGAAAGTTCCCTCACTTCGCACCAGGGTGCATGATCATAGTTTTTTAGTAGAGACATCTATGAGAGAATGTCCAAACTTCTTGATAAATAAATAGTAAACAAAAACGCGTCGAAATTCACACAGTGACATCTTCAGAGGAAAGGTTTAAGTAGGTCCAGTTTTAAATTCACTGTTTCTCCTGTAGAGGTGTACCTTAAGGCGGAAATTTCAAATGTGCGGCGTAGAGTACCACCCGGTACAATTATTATTATCATTATTATTATTATTATTATTATTATTATTATTATTATTATTATTATTATAGCATATTATTATTATTATTGATGTTCTGGGCCCTGCAGCAAGACGCAAGACCGCTGCTTGGCGGTAAATTACATCTGCTGCCATTGGCATTGCTGACAATGTGACCAGCACCATTCTCGCGCATAGGCAAGTGCGCAGGATTTCTGGCGATACGAATGATACACTTCCGTGCATTATTGATCTTATTTTAGAGGTGAAAAATTGCACGGTCAATATAATTCCTATCGTTTATTTCAAATGTGTTTAAATTTATATTTATATGCCAGGAGAATTATCAATTATCAATTGGTCTCAACTCTTTTTTCACCGTACCGTACCACCGTTGATACCTCCCCCCCCCCCCCCCCGCGAAGAAAGATGGCGTGTTTCTTTATGTTAAAGGAGATTCCAAATACGAATGTTCACGTCTGCTATCTTCAGTTTTGAGATATACGTGTCCCCATAAAAATAATTAATTTTTACACTTCCTTTCACACTCCTCCCTTAAGTGAATTTTCCGGAAAAAAACATACTTGTTTCTTTATTATAAACGATCTTCTAAATACCAATTATCACGATTGTAACATATTCTGTTCTTGAGATATGTGTCCTCATAAAAGGAATTAAACTCCTCTTCACCCCCCCCCCCACCCAAAGATGACTTTCTCCCCAAAATGCGTTTTTCTTTGTTTTTAAAGGAGATCCAAATACCAATTTTCACTTCTGTAACAATTTTAGTTTTATTAGGTGTAAGTATCCTCATACAATTAATTCAATTGATTTTTCAATTCTTTCAATTCCCCCCCAACCCCGTCCTTCGTTGGATTTTTCGAAATCAAAGTAATATGTGTTTCTTTACTTTTAAAGCAGAGTCCAAATACCAATTTTCACGTCTGTAACATCTTCAGTTTTTCAGATACCAGAATCCTAATAAAAAGAATTCAGCCCCATTTTCAATCATTTTTACCCCCTCCCAAAGTGGTTTTACCGAAAACAAAAATACATGTTTCTTTATTTTTAATAGAAATTTTTCACTTCTGCAACATGTTAAGTTTTTGGGATATACTGTAGACACTTATGTTTCTTTACTTTTTTCAGGTGATTCCAAATGCCAGTTTTAACGTCTGTAACATTTTACGTTTTTGAGTGCTGTAGATACAGTCTTTCTAAACATTCACCCCATATGTCACTCCTGTTTAACCCGCATTAATTAGATTTTACAACAAAAAAAACGTGTTTCTTAACTTTTAAAGGAGATTCCAAATACCAATTTTCAGGTCTGTAATATCTTCAGTTTCTGAGATATAGTTATCATCGTTAAAGGCATTCGACCGAGCTCGATAGCTGCAGTCGCTTAAGTGCGGCCAGTATCCAGTAATTGGGAGATAGTGGGTTCGAGCCCCACTGTCGGCAGCCCTGAAAATGGTTTTCCTTGGTTTCCCTTTTTCACACCAGGCAAATGCTGGGGCTGTACCTTAATTAAGGCCACGGCCGCTTCCTTCCCACTCCTAGGCCTTTCCTATCCCATCGTCGCCATAAGACCTGTCTGTGTCGGTGCGACGTAAAGCAAATCGCAAAGAAGAAGGCATTCGACCATTTTCACCCTTTTTTCACCCATCCTAGTGAGATTTTCCGAAAACAAATGTTTACATCTGTAAACTTTTAATGTTTTGAGATATAAATACACTCATATTAAAAATTCACCCCCTTTTCACCACCCTTAGCGACGAAATATCCAAAAATCCTCCCTTAGCGAGCACCTACATTGTAATATTAATGTGTCCTCAAAATTTCATATCTTTATGTCCAGTAGTTTTGGCTCGGCGATGACGAATCTGTCAGTAAGTCAGTCAGGACATTTTCTTTTATATATATAGATTTTTCTTTCAGAACCCTTCCACGTTTGCGTCATTTGTTTCATCTCCCACATTTTTCTACTTCCTGACCTTGATCCTACTTCGTTTGAAACAGCAATGGCCTTCCTTACATCAACCCTATGTAGAGGGATGCATTCACTGATGTGTGTATCTCTGGAGAATTCTAGTGTTCTTTGTAGCGTGTGGATGAAAATAATTGTATTAAAGCAAACACAAACACTCAATACCATAGCCCGAGGAATTAATTGTACACAGTTAAAACCTTCGGCTCGGTCGGTAATCGAACCCAGGGTTGCTATGAACCGAAGGCCAGTTCGTTGATCATTCAGTCAACGAGTAGGACAATAACTCATTTTATTCCTCTCATCTCAAATATTTCTAGTGTTGCTGGAGCCACCCAAGCTCATTTTGAGTTTGAATTGGATGCCCTTCTTGACGTCAAGTGATTTTTCAGGTGATAATTCCAAACCAGGATCCACCTCGAATTGAAATTTAGCTTACCACACCCGATAGTTTCATTTCTCACATTACATTACGGATTAAATTTACTTTCTCGTTTCTAAAAAATGACTGATAATTCGTTATGGCATTTATTGGCGTCAGAAGGGGCATCCGGCCATAAAACAAGCCCAAACCCGCATGTGTGGCCCGCGACCACACAAAGTGTGGGAAAAGCGGTAGAAGAAACTAAGAAGAACATAATTGTCTGATCCCATTTTCCACAGGGTGTAAAAGTGACGGCATTTACTTTACGCACTGCTTTAAGATATTATTGTGTCTCTAACTCATTCATAGCCTACTCTCACAATGCTTACAGCTGGTTAGTTCTTCACGGATCACCTTGATCGTTTCTGAGATGCTGCGGGAACCTAAAGAAATTCACCTATTTCCGTTGGACTCAACATCTAAAACAATCTGGAACATGACATAAATCGACATCAAATAATGTAAACCTCGTAAGTTAGACTTTTTGTGAAGCGGAGATATTTGTACCTAGGGTCGTTTCTGTTCAATGAAGGAAGAAAAACTGAATTATAATGCCCTCCTGCCACTTGTTGGCAAACCACATACATTTGTATAGGCAGAAATTAGTGTGAAATACTAATTGACCATTGATGATTATTCAACATGTTTGGATTTAGTGTAATAATGCTTATGTAATAAAATAAAACAACTAATGGTCCGCCCCTGTGGTGTAGTGGTTAGTGTGATTAGCTGCCACCCCCTAAGGGCCGGGTTCGGTTCTCGGTTCTGCCACGAAATTTGAAAAAGTGGTACGAGGGCTGGAACGGGGTCCACTCAGCTTCGGAAGGTCAATTGAGTAGACGTGGGTTCAATTCCCACCTCAGCCATCCTCGAAGTGGTTTTCCGTGGTTTCCCACTTCTCCTCCAGGCAAATGCCGGGATGGTACCTAACCTAAGGCCACGGCCGCTTCCTTCCCTCTTCCTTGTCTATCCCTTCCAGTCTTCCAATCCCACCGCAAGGCCCCTGTTCAGCATAGCAGGTGAGGAGGCCTGGGCGAATTACTCGTCATTCTCCCCAGTTGTATCCCCCGACCCAATGTCTCACGCTCCAGAACACTGCCCTTTAGGTGGTAGAGGTGGGACCCCTCGCTGAGTCCGAGGGAAAAACCAACCCTGGAGTGTAAACAGATTAAGAAGAAGTTGTAAGGTTGCACGAACACATCGAAGGTTTTTTTCGGCAATGGAAGAATGGGAAAGAGACCTGAAAATGCACCTGGACCAAGTTCGAGGTATTCAAAATCGTGCTCTTCGCATGATAACAGGCGCGCAATGGTACGAACGGAATCGAGAAATTTGTAATGACCTCCACATTTATGAAATCTATACCAGGATCCAGAAGATTACACGGAAATTCTATTCTGGTATAGACTCCAACCCAAAGTACCTCATTTCGAACATAGGTAAATATGTTACTGAAGAACTTCGCCACAAAAGTCGAAGTTCCTCCTAATCTAATTCACCCCCCGGGGTGCAGGTCATACGCTGACCAGCTCGATTCCGTTGAACAAGTGCCACCTCTTACCACATCTACAGTATGCAGTCCAGTTAATAAATTCTGTCGAAAGTGCACTCAGGGCCCACAAGGCCGAAGGGCTAAAATTTCTCAATGGATGTGGGCTTCGCCCCCAATCCGTCGAGACGCATGGTCTGTCTTAATTAATGCAGAGTCCCAGAATTTAACTTGTGTGAATATACGAAACCACAGAGAATAGCAAGCATTTTGGAAGCTTTTAGTGTATACAGGCTTCTAACATGCTCTAATATATACCGGGCGAGTTGGCCGTGAGGTTAGTGGTGCGGAGCTGTGTGCTTGCATCCGGGAGATAGTGAGTTCGAGCCCCACTGTCGTCAGCCCTAAAGATGGTTTTCCGTGGTTTCCCATTTTTACACCATGAAAATGCTGGGGGCTGTACATTAATTAAAGCCATGGTCGCTTCCTTTCTACTCCCAGACCTTTCCTATCTCATCGTCGCAATAAGACCTATCTGTGTCGGTGCGATGTAAAGCAAATTCTTAAGAAAAATGTTGCAATATAATGATCAATGAACTTATTGTGATATACTTTGAATTCTAAATAAAGCATATTTTTGCTTCAACAGTAAAATTAGTTTAATCTGACATACAAGTTTTTTATGCTTAGGTGTCGGTAAGTGATAGACATCTCTGATCAAGCGGACCAGTTACGCTGTTAATGTAGTTAGTAGAGATTTCAGTTTTGTACTGTCATGATTTGTCCTTCAGTCTAATCAGTCTTAGAATATTTATAAGGAGAGCTGGGGAACGCGCACTTAAATGTCGTGTTCATTAGGAACAAACAGTGACAATGATGAATCGAAACGATTGTTCTGATTTTCAGTCGCATGCGAGAGACCAGGTACTCCACTGCTAGTCATTGGCTCAACGTAGGAATTCCTTCATCAAGAGAAGGTAAGTGTACATTCTGCTATAAACAATGCTCCCTTTTTCCAAAACTGCAAAGTGATATTTCTCTTTTTCTGTTCGTATGACATAGTAAAGAGCATTTGAAACCAAAAATTCAAGTATGGAGTATAGGACACATATGTCACTTGGACAATACGTGGCGGATGGCGTAAGAACATACTGCGCAGTGGCGGCTGGCTGGCGCATAAGGTCACAGGGTCACGTGCCCTCCCAATAAACATTCATAGCATATTTTAATTTTTACTTTTCAGTACATTATACACAGGACGATACAGGTTCTAAGCTCATGAGGAAGGTGACTATTACTTCTAAACCGCGAAATGTGCCTTCAGCATCGAGCGTAAAATCGTATATATCAGTTTCCGGTTATAACCCCCATGATCATAAAGCAGGCGTTTAAGGTACAAGGTCTCCAACCGTTGCCACTGGCTATGTTTCTTGGAGAAAAGGCCTGTTTTGACCGAGATGGGTAGCAGGTCGTTCTCTGAAAAAAAAAAGTAATAATAAAAGCTACATAATTCATTGACTCTTAATTCCGAATGTGATATTATTGGAAATAATACTACAACTATACCAATGACTACTGTGGTAAGAGAAAGGTGTTTCTCTATATCGAATAAAATTAAGATTTTTCGGAGAAGAACAGTGACAACGGAGAGGAAAATATGCTCAAGCTATGATCGAGAGATTTGCTATAACTAAAGAAAGAAGGGTGGATAGGAATTAATAATAATGTTAATCCAGTTGTGTTTTGGCATATAGTTTTTTATTCTTTATACGTGTATGTGTAAATATTTTAATCCATGCCTGTATTCGAACCATAAGGTGACCCTCCTGTACAAAATTTCACGAGCCGTCACTGATATTACAGGCATGTACATGAATAGGAGTGGTGAAAGTAACATAAAACGACTTTTTATCTGCACTGTTCGTCAAGATATATAAATGAATGAACGAATCCACACCCAGGTATTTTGTTCAGAATTCTATTAGCATTCTGATTCATTTATTTGCATAAAGGTTTGTTAATCTATATAAGTATTGGATGGAAATAGTTGTGATAGTGTAAGAAACATGTGAACAGGCACTGTGAGTTCCGCGATCTTGAAGAAATGTTACTCGACAGATTGATTTGCAGTATGTCTGATGAACGGTTGCAGGGCCGTCTCCTCGCGAACTCTCATTTAACGTATAAAATGGTTTATCAGGAAGCTATGGCGGACGAATCTGCCTCAAAAAATTCATGGATTTAAAAGATAACCATGGTCCTGTTCTTCGAGTCTAATCAAAATACAAGAAATCTTCTGAACCGTTACATCATGCTTTCGGTGTGGATATCATCATCCAATTGCAATGTGCCGTCATGAACAGTCAATTTGCAGGTACTGTAACAAAATGGGGCATTTCGCAAGAGTAGGCCTGACGAAGAAAAATGTAGAAACGGAAAATATCATGATAATAAGAAGGTTACTTCTTTCGTCCGGAAATTGAAGGCATGTCATATTACAGAAGAACTGAAAGTTGCACAAAATGCTACTTAACTTTTCAATATACAGCCGTCTACAGTCGACGAGTAAGAGGAGAGTGCGGTTGGACGGGCGCTGGATATAAATAGAAATTGATTCAGGGGCTGGGCACTCGATAATAGGAGAAATTAACTCATTTAACTCATTTATTTATTCATGAACATAACAGGCGTTCAGCCCCAAATACATGTTCACAATAAAATAATCCAACCTAAGCCACCACACTCCACCATATAAACAAACACAAACAGAACAAACACCACATAATAACCTACCGTCCGGCCGAGTCATCACCCCTGGTGAGAAGAAGGCCGCCAACCCAATGATGACTCGACCGGCCCTTCCCGTTGAGACCTCCTGAAGGCCCCAAGATCCAACCAGATTACAATGCTTTCCCTCTCACCATTCCACTCCTAATCGTAAGCCACCACGTTCACGACAATAAATAAAATAATCAAATCTCAATAATAATAATAATAATAATAATAATAATAATAATAATAATAATAATAATAATAATAATAATAATAATAATAATGGACAACTCCCATCACAAAAAAGGGTAAGGAAAGAAATTACCGTATCCCCTGGGCATGCCATGAGGTTCGTTGGATATTCCGGAAACGTACAACCCCCAAAATAGAGTCACCACAGCAGTCATCCTCAGAACCTCGTGCCATGCCCCTCCTTCCGTTGAATTAAAACCCCAGAATCAAGAGACAAATAATGATAAAAACAATAATAATAATAATAATAATAATAATAATAATAATAATAATAATAATAATAATAATAATGATAGCATTATTCCTAGCAGTCATTAGCTGCAGCACTCACTTAATATTCAAACATGCTCATCACGTGTCCTTATTGCGCACTGCACTTGCGTCACATTATTGTTCCTGACCTACACCTAATCAATACTCCAAACAACAACACTCAGCATTTCAGCACTAGCACACCTAATCAATACTCCAAACAACAACACTCAGCATTTCAGCACTTGCATTCCAACCAACTCTAACACAACCAGAAAGACCTTGCCTTCATGCAATCCCAAATCATTACCCAACTCCACATACTTAACTAAGTACTCGACACAGTTTCCATTTCAGATACACCACCGAATCAAAATTTACAAAATCTAAAATTTACAAAATAACACCACTTCTCACCACATTTCAACAATAGTCCTCAATAACTTCAACCATTTTATACCACCACTTCTCCAACACCTCATTTCAGCAATATGACACATCATAACTTTGATCATAACACATAATCATAAATACCAAGCCCTCAATAACTCCACATATCACTTCTCCATCACCACATTTCAACCATCTTATACCACCACTTCTCCAATACCACATTTCAGCAATAGCCCTCAATAACTTATCCATCTCCGCCCTTTCTAAGACCACATTTCAGCAATATAGCACCAGCTCCACCTCATATACCACCTCTCCATCCGAAAAAATTCAGTAATAAATAATCAGATTAAATACCAAACCGCCTTCCCTTACAACTTACTCATGAGTACACCACCACTTCTCCACACTTCTCCAACACCACATTTCAACATATACCACCTCTACTTCTTCGACAATAACACTCACCTTCTACCATCCACCATCTTATATCACCACTTCTCCAACACCAAAATTTCAACAATATAACACCTCCTAACTTAATCATAACACATAATCATAAATACCAAGCCCTCAATAACTTCCAACACCAGATTTCAGCAATATAACACAGTCCTCAATAACTTCAACCATTTTATACCACCACTTCTCCAACACTTCATTTCAGCAATATGACACATCATAACTTAATCATAGCACATAATCATAAATACCAAGCCTTCAATAACTCTACATATCACTTCTCCATCACCACATTTCAACCATCTTATACCACCACTTCTCCAATACCACATTACAGCAATAGCCCTCAATAACTTATCCATCTCCGCCCTTTCCAAGACCACATTTATACCACCTCTACTTCTTCGACAATAATACTCACCTTCTGCCATCCACCATCTTATATCACCACTTCTCCAACACCACATTTCAACAATATAACACCTCCTAACTTAATCATAACACATAATCATAAATACCAAGCCCTCAATAACTTCCAACACCACATTTCAGCAATATAACACCAACTCCACCTCATATAACACATCATAACTTACATACCACTTCCCCATCACCACATTTCAGCCTCCACAAATAAATACCATCATAACTTCCAGCTCCACAAACACCACCTCCATCTCTTAATTACTTACTTACTCACTTTATTATTGTTTTTGTTTCTTATTACAATACCCTCATTACTTTTCGTAGCTCCCCACATGACCGTTAAGTCTCTATTTCTCCCTCTGCTCCAACTCTGTTCGTTTGCCAGCCTTCTGCCCATGCCTCTATCCCAACTCAGATTGAGACACCCCCTGGTTGCCTCTGACGTCACCTTTTTACCCTGCGCTTCTCTTACTTCGCTGCTTTCACTCCCCTGCCTTTCTTCTTCACTGCTTATGGTTACCTTTTCACTTGGCACCTCTCCCTGGGCTTCTTCACTGTTTATGATCACATTTTCACCCTGGCACCTCTCCCTGACCCTCTTCACACTGCACACTGTTACTGATATCTCGCCTCACTTCCCCACCTTTCGTTGCACTACTCACTTTTTCTTCGTCTTCTTTTATCCTCCTGTCTAAGTCAATCAATCTATTTACAGACCAGATTCTCTTCCAATTTCTGCCTGATACCACTAGTTCTTGCCCTTTAATAGTCGCTCTCAACCCTTGATTTATTGCACGAATCTTGTGTTTCTGAGTATTTTCTCGTTCCTAATCGCCTCCCAACCCACGTCTCTCTTGATCCATATTTTCTCTCTCTGCACATTACTCGCATTTCTTATCACCGCATCAGCCATCAACGTAGAAAACAGTTCTAGTTTGATAGGCCTGTTGCCCCTAATTTTTCCCACCCTCTGCACATCGTCTATATCTACTTCACTAAAGTTAAGTTTCAATTTCCCCTGCATTAAGTCCACTACTTTATAAGTTGTATGTACTTTGTCTTCTCTCAACTCCTCAGGCCCACCATATATAAATAAGCACTTCTTTCTTCGATATAAAGTATTGGCTTCCACTTCTACTTTCAGCTTCAAGTTCTCCTCTTCTAATCGTCCTATTTTTTCCCTTAATGTTACAAATTCTTCGGTGTTATGTCTCACTTGTGCTGTTATACCTTCCGTTTTTTTCTCTTAACCATACCTCCATTTTTCCAAACTCCCTGGTTTGCTCTTTAATCATATTTTTTATTTGCTCAAAAGGGCCAACTTCTTCGACCACCTCTTTTACGGCTCTTTTGAATGCGTCCATATTTTCCCTTTCCTCATTTCTACTAGAGGTCGGGCCTGGGTTCAGCTCGACCCCCCCAATGCATAGCAAAATTATAATCACCGCCGCTGATAGCAATAGTTCACCTTTTCTCTCCAAATCCATTTCACACCCTCCTAATTTCATTTCTTCTTTCTTCATTCTTCCCTGCCATCTTCCTACCGTCGCCCTGTACTGCTCTACACCAATCATTGTCGGCACACTTCTCCACAACCTTCCTGCACTCGGCACTTTCACCCACACCTCCCACTCCCGGGACCCTCCACTCAATGCGACCTCACTCGTCCGTGCCTTAGGCAAGACTGAATAGGAGAAATTATGTTTATACGCTTATGAAATGGAAAAGAAGCCATGAATTCATCTGATGTTATTCTCCAACAATGGTCGAAGGAAAACTAAGAGATCTTAGGTGTTTGTGATGTGCTGGCCAGTTTCAACGGAAAAATGTAAATGGAAAAAGATGGGCCTAGCCTGCTGGGTCGTAATTGGTTCGATTCCTTAAATATTTAATTTTCCGAAAAGAATTTGATGTACCTGCTGGAGAGACAAGTTTCTGACTTTCCAAGCAGCAACATAAACCTCCTATAGCTCCTTGGTTTCATTGCAGACGTTCTTGCGAATGATGACAAGTACGCGAAAATTATTCCAAAATAACTTGTTAAATTAGTCCTGCTTCCAGCAACCCAGTGATTCTCAAATATTTTACCGCTCGGCTCCAGCAAAGGGAGAAAACACTGCCAAGTCCCCTAACTAGTGTATTTTCTTTATCAAAGTAAGAATGATGGTTTCAATATTTGGCCCGTGGCTCAGACGGTAGTGTTGCTGGCTTTCTGAGCTCATGTCGGAGGGTTCGATCTCGACTCAGTCCGTTAGAACTTGATCGTCTATCTGTCTATCTGTCTTTCTCCCTGTCTATCTGTCTGTCTGTTAGGTTATCAACCCATATACTGATTGTATCCTCATATAGCGCCGTCAGAGGTTATGGGAAATCGCAACAGCCGGTAGCGGCGCGAAAATGAGGCGTACTAAGTAAGATATGGAGTCAGGTAATTTGCCACTGTTTCCCTCACTGGGGCAGTATAACTGATCCGATAAGTAAAACCCATAGGTGTATTCTACGGGCTACCGTTGGTAACCCAAGAAAATTTCATTAAAATAAATGAAATGTCGTATAACTTTTAGTGCCGGGATATTCCAGGACGGGTTCGGCTCGCCAGGTGTAGGTATTAAAAATAAATAACTCATTATTACACTTTCAACAGAGCATTCAAACAATGGTGACATCCATGCGCATTCTTCTTTATCGAAAGAGTTGATGATTAGTGGGTAGTGAACGCGGCAACGCTGTAGAAACCGCGACCGGAGAGTTACAGTCTTACGCCCCTCTCTCCCTCACTCGTCACCCACACTCAGCACTGAAAGCGAACCAGTTGCCGCTACAGCTTGTTACACAGTAATTACATTCCATTTGGTTCCGTTGCCGCAATTAGCTTCACATCTTTATTACACTGGAAAAAAGTATTTGTTTTAGGTCCGTCCTAAATACTAGTCCTTGACGGACGCACGGGTGTCAGAATTCTGTCCAGCAGATCTTTTAACTTGTCGGAAGCCAACGACACATTTAAAGGCCACCGACCGGAGCCGGATTTGAACCCGCGAATTTGGGCTCAGAAACCCAACGTCTAACCAAGTGAGCCACTCAGGCCGGGATGTACTGAATATAAACGGTATGTGTTGAATGAGGGTAACAAACGGAATAAATCGTAATTACATTATTACTCTGTAATGAGCCAGCGGAGTATATACCAATATACCCAGAAGATATCCCTGAACAACTTTCGAAAGTATGTCGGTGTAGTTCGAGTTCTCACTGAATAGGGAGCAGAAGGGCCACTAAAGTCAGCCCGATGGAAAAATCAAACGATTTCAGTACTTTTACTGATAATCAGCCTCATGATGTAGGAGTAGCGGGTCAGCTTCACTTAGCGGAGTAAGGAGCTAGAGAATCTAACTTGTCTCATGGGGGACGATGACCCAGAGTCCTACAGCCAGGCCCACCGCGCAGCACTTCAAACCCACGGGCTCAGGCATCCCAGCCCGTGCAGTGCCGTTCGTACCACGAACTGGTCTGGATCGAATCTGGAACTTAACTATTTGGAGATCAGAACACTGACCATTCAGCTACGGAGTCAGGCAGTTCTTATATAAGTGTCTTTCTAACGGCTTACAGTATAAAGTACAGTTATGTTTAATAAAGTTCCAACGGGACTGTATTGGGCTTGCGACTGCTAAGTTTGACATACAGTAGAATGCGTACGGCGTGGAAGGTGTTGTCGAAATAATAGTGTGTGTGGGTTTGACACCTGATTGTTGATGAATTATAAACAAATTTATGCCACTCCACGTTCTATTGGTAGCGTGCTTGCAAGTAAAGGTCTGGAAATAGTACAATCAGCAATGGCATATGGTTAAAACAACTAGAGGATATTTAGATTGGTAATGATGAGTGCTGCTGATGATGATGATAATGATGCTTGTTGTTTGAAGGTCGTAACTTCTAGTTTATCGGCCTCAATTTAGATTAGTTCTTTCAGGGACCGTAGAGAAGTCTTCCTCGTGAAGAGAGGAGATTTTCTTCTGGAGACGTAGAGCAAAGTTCACCTCGAAACGTAAAGAATTTTACCTTGTTTTCTCGACACAGTTAAAGCCCAGAAGACTTGTTTAAAAAGAGGATAGTTTTACCGTACATACAGAAAAGTAATAGACCGAGCTCGATAGCTGCAGTCGCTTAAGTGCGGCCAGTATCCAGTAATCGGGAGATAGTGGGTTCGAGCCCCACTGCCGGCAACCCTGAAGATGGTTTTCCGTGGTTTCCCATTTTCATATCAGGCAAATGCCGGGGCTGTACCTTAATTAAGGCCACGGCCGCTTCCTTCCAATGTCTAGGCCTTTCCTATCCCATCGTCGCCATAAGACCTATTTGTGTCGGTGCGACATAAAGCAAATAGCAAAAAAAAAAAAAAAGTAAAAGGAACGTTTCAGGATAAACGAAGTCTCTTCTCTCCTGCCTCGGCCAACCGAACTTTGAAGAGAGATACACCAAAATTGATAATTTACTTGTACAGTAAATAAAAAGTTTGAAACTCGATATATTTGAGTTGAAAACAAATATACGGAATATCATCAGTTTCTTAAGTATCATATCTGTTTGGGACAATAAGAACGAGGTTTCGTAACTATGCATGTGCACAGCACAAAATTATTCTTCAAAAGTACGGAAAAGTCTAAGAAAATAATGACTTGTTCTGTTTAAATATGCTTCAGTTTTGACCGTCGTATTTTATATCGTCGCTTCACCGGTAAAAGGTTGTATTCCACAAAGCTCTTCCTATCCATTATTCTCCTTAACACTGGTCACGCCTCCCAACCACATATGGTTATGCAGTCCATCAGAACAAATTTTGTTGTGTTCCTTTTCCTATGCCCATGTGTAAAGGAAAATTAACCTTACTGTACCGTACTATAGGAATGTATGCTTGCATTACGTATTTACGCACTCCTATAATGCATGTTAGGTTCATTTTCGGTTATTCGTCGGCATACGAAAACGAACACAACGGACATTGTTCTGATGGGCTTCATATCTATATGTGGCTGGGAGGCGTGACTAGTCATAAGGAGTATAATGGATAGGAAGAGCTTTGCGGATTACGTTTTACCGGTAATAAATGAAATGTCGTATGGCTTTTAGTGCCGGGATATCCCAGGACGGGTTCGGCTCGCCAGGTGCAGGTCTTCCTATTTGACTCCCGTAGGCGACCTGCGCGTAGTGATGGGGATGAAATGATGATGAAGACAACACATACACACAGCCCCGTGCCATTGGAATTAACCAATTAAGGTTAAAATCCCCGACCCGGCCGGGAATCGAACCCGGGACCTCTGAACCGAAGGCCAGTACGCTGACCGTTCAGCCAACGAGTCGGACGTTTTACCGGTGAAGCGACGATATACTGTATTGTTTTGTAGTAGGATTCCAAGTGTCATCTCTTCGCCCAACGGTTATCCACAGCTTACGAATATCCTCGTGTTTCGAGAATGTATAAAATTAAATAACATTTTTGCTGGCCAACTTTTTGTGCGTTTAAGGGTAGATTAGGTCTGTAATATGAAGAGTACAGGGATGGAAAGAGTACAAGAAAGAAGTAATTAATTGGGCTGAGTTACAGTTACCTGAGAAATATTTTACTTAATTACCCTTACAAATATATTTTTGAGAAATAAACACTAAAATTACATTTACTTCACTGAAAGCTAGTCGTAAGGAATTCACTGACATTTTTTAATCCCAGCATAGTACAAAGTTTGCAAGAAAAATACATTACTTCTTATTGTGTGTATTTCCTAAGCATTGAGACACGAAGTGGCTATCGGTACTAGGTGAGACTAAACATGATACCTTGCAACTTTCGAAATGGTCGTTTTAGCTAATGGCTTTTAGAGTTCCAAATAATGTGCCATTTTCTTTGCAAATAAATTAATTGGTTCTTAAGATTCTCATCGCTAAGCCTCGGCGTTTCTGGCGGAAAGGATGCCTTTGCATTTACTGAAAATTCGGCCTCTAGGGGCACGTGCAGGAATACCCGTGCTTAACGTTAAGGAAATCGTTGGCCTTTGGTCTTTGAAAGAACTGGAGAGGTAAGAAAGTACCTCATCCAGAACTGGTGAGGCTACTGGTTCTGCCGTAGTAGAAATGAAAAATTATTATCCCCGTCATTCTTTCTTCCTATCTTAAGCCGTTTACTCTCCAGGGTTGGTTTTTCCCTCGGAATCGGAGAGGAATCCCACTTCTACCGCCTCAAGGGCGATGTCCTGGAGTGTGAGACCTTGAGTCGGGGTATACCACTGGACAAGAGGACGAGTACCTCTCCCAGGTGGCCTCACCTGATATGCTGAACAGGGGTCTTGTAAGGGGCCATGGGAAGATTGAAAGGGATGGACAAGGAAGAGGAAAGGAAGCGGCCGTGGTCTTCAGTTAGGTACGAAAGCCACTTCAAGGATGGGTGAGATGGAAATAGAACCCATTTCTACTAACTTGACCTCCCGAAGCTGAGTGGACCCCGTTCCAACCCTCGTATCACTTTTCAAATTTCGTGGCAGAGCCAGGAATCGAACCCGGGCCTCTGGAGGTGGCAGGTAATCACACTAACCACTACACCACAGAGGCGGTCATCCTCACCATCATAATTTAATTTTCCCCGTTTCTGATTCCGCGTGATGTATATGAACTACTGGAATGTAACGATTAAAATTTTGTTTCAAGAAATAAATTACAAATAAACATTACATTTTGTAAAAAAAAAGTAAGGATTACAATTACTAAGAATGTAATCGTTATAAGTAATTCGGTCATATTTCCTCGATTACTTCCCATTTCTGCAAGAGTAACATGCATATTTATGTTAAGGGAATCTATTTTCCCTTCAGGTCTCTTTTAGCGTGACGACTCGCATATAGTAGAATACACACACATGTGTCAGTAGCACAGAACTCGTCTCACGATGCTCGACCTCCCTAACTTTGAGATGACCCCGAAAAGTCTTTTGACCCTCGGCATTCTTTCTTTTCCTGTTTCCGAATTTCTCCACTTGTAGATCTCATTCAACCTAATACTCTCTTCTTCTTATTCTTCTTCTTCTTCTTCTTCTTCTTCTTCTTCTTCTTCTCTCAGAACCTTTTCATCCTTTCACTTTTAATCTTACATTCTTTCTCAGATATGATCAGTTTGGGTCTACATTTTGGTGGTTTCTCCGGGAATGTTTTGATGCTGTCCACTCGGCTTCTAAATTATTTTCTGTTGTGAATCATATCCATTGTAAGTCCACTTTCTATTGCATCTCGTTTTTTCTCTTCGATCCACTTCGTCGAAGCTTTCATTCCAGTGATGTAATTAAATATTTTCTTAGTTAGCCGTTTCTCATCCATTCTTTCTAGATGCCCATAGAATTTTAGCCTTCGCTTTCGCATGGTGACTGATTTTTTTCGGTGTATTTGTAGAGATCATCATTTTTCTATTTCTCCACTCCCCATCGGCATTTTTCTGTGGTCATAAAATTTTCCTTAAGATTCTCCTCTCCTTTTTATCGAGTTCTTGAAGCTCACCCTATTTATTTATTGTCAGGCTCTCTGAAGCGTAGAGACCTTCTGGCTTTACCACAGAGCTGTAGTGCCTAAGTTTCGCCTTGTAAGATATTGTTCTTTTGTTCTATCTGTTCTGGGTTAACCTGTAAGCTAATTCTAGTTTTCTAATTCTAGCCTTATTCGCCTCTTTATCTAATACTTTAAGTTCTATCCATTCCCCTAGATATTTAAATTTATCAGTTCTTCTTATAGTCCCATGCTTCACTTTTAAGTGTATCTCCCCATGATGTCCATATTCCATGTATTCCGTCTTCTCAAATGAGACTTTGAGTTCCGTTTTCTCAGCGATCTTATGTAGGGTGTTCAGCGTAATTTGGGCATTTTCTCGGTTGTGAGCCAAGAGGGCAGGGTCATCTGCGAAAGCCAAACACTTAATTTCTAAGTTCTGTCATTGCCTCCTAAAAATGTATTCCCCTTATCCCTTTCACTGTCAAAGCTTTTTCCCAGGTTCTAATGATTTTTTTCTAGAACAATGTTAAAGAGAATTGGTGATAGCCAGTCCTCTTGTCTGACTCCCGTTTTTTATTTCAAATGGTTCAGAAAGTACACCGAAACATTTGACTTTTGAGAAAGTTTGTGTCAGGGTTTGTTTTATTAACATTCTTGTTTTCGTGTCAATTCCGAATTCCTCTAGGACGTTAATAATATAATCTACCTGTTAATTGAATCATTCGCTTTCTATCTCGGCATGAATGACTCTGGAATTTTTCGAATACTGATAAATAGTTCTCTCCTCTCCAAGGCCCTCCCGATAATTTATAGCCATTTATTGTTCATACGGTGCGGTATTTTGCGAAAAAAAAATTTCGCTCCTCTTCACACTTCAGTGTTCTCAAATGTTCAATGTATGATATTTTCGCCATATTCTTGCAAAAATCACTTGCACGAATCAAATGACACCTCAAGCGAGTCCGGAACTGCAGTAACTGTGAACCAAATGCACTGCGACTTTAGTACCTCAAATGGCGGGGTTATTGTGTCATCTCATGACGTCGTACTGAGGTAAGATGATGATGATGATTATGCTTATGATTGTTGTCGTTGTTATTATAATAACATTATTGATTTTACGTCCCACTAACAACTTTTGCGGTCTCAGGAGACGCCGAGATACCGGAATTTTGTCTCGAAGGAATTCTCTTAGTCCGCCTCTGTAGTGTTGTGGTTAGTGTGATAAGCTGCCACTCCCGGAGGTCCGAGTTCGATTCTTGGCTCTGCCTCGAAATTTGAAAAGTGATACGAGGGCTGGAACGGGGTCCACTCAGCCTCGGGAGGTCAACTCAGTAGAGGGAGGTTCGATTCCCTCCTCAGCCATCCTAGAAGTGGTTTTCCATGGTTTCCCACTTCTTCTGCAGGCAAATACCCAGATGCTACCTAACTTAAGACCACGGCCGCTTCCTTACCTCTTCCTTGTCTATCCCATCTAATCTTCCCCACCCCCCCTCCCACAAGGTATCAGTTCAGCATAGCAGGAGAGGCCGCGTGAGCGTGGTACTGGTCCTCCTTCCGCAGCTGTATCCCCGACTCAAAGTTTCACGTTCCAGGACACTGTCCTTGAGGCGGTAGAGGTGGGAACCCTCGCTGAGTCCGAAGGAAAAAGCAACCCTGGAGGGTAAACAGATTAAGAAAGAGAGAAAGGAAATGTGTATGTGCCAGTAAATCTACCGGCACGAGGCTGACATATTTAAACACCTTCAAATACCACCGGACTAAGTCAGGATCGAAATGCGCAGTTGGAGTGCGAAGGCCAGTGTCTCAACCATCTGAGCCACTCAGTCCCGTAATTGTTGTTTAAAGGGGTGTAAGATCTGCGTCAGCGGCTCCTAATGGTAAAATATTAAACACAATGAAATGTTAGGCTAAAATTTAAAATTTCACCCCCTATAATAATAATTTCGTGTGCCTATTTTTAGAGGAGTGTAGCCCTTGTAAGGCAGACCCTCCGATGAGGGTGGGCGGCATCTGCCATGTGTAGGTAACTGCGTGTTATTGTGGTGGAGGATAGTGTTATGTGTGGTGTGTGAGTTGCAGGGATTTGGGGACAGCATAAACACCCAGCCCCCGGGCCATTGGAATTAACCAATGAAGGTTAAAATCCCCGACCCGGCAGGGAATCGAACCCGGGACCCTCTGAACCGAAGGTCAGTACGCTGATCATTCAGCCAACGAGTCGGACATTTCACCCACTGACTAGGATTAAAAAATATGATAATGACGACGGGAACGATTATGAGATTAAAAATATTCGTTGGATCTATTTCGCAACGTCTTCTGTCTATACATAAAATCCTATTCTGTCTGTCAGATAGTGATAATGAGAAAACGAGAGTCTTTCAAGAGCTGAAATTGGTACGTCTTCTTTGCAAGAAATATACAATGAACCTCTCACGACCACGACTTTTGCATTTTTAAAGAAAAATACGTTTCTGTCTCCATGATGAGAACAATGCAATGCTGACCATCACACTCTTTAGTGAAAAATACTATATTTCAATTAAAAAGTATTTCAGGGGCACGTAAATGATATTATCCCCGTCGATAAGCACGAAAGTAAACAGTCTACCTGTGGCTGTGATCCTTAAGCCGTGAACGCTTTATCGTCTGACACCGTGGTTACGTGGTTCGAGTCTATTAGGGGGAATAAATTACCATCAGAATGTTTGCCGGCAGGGTAAGGCTGGTAGTGGCACGCAATTTTTAATCTCTAGATCACGTGCTAAAAGACTGATTTAAATTCAAATCCTCTCCATAGTGCTCATATAGATTGAGGTCATATGACGCTGTACATGGTGATTCGCCTGTCAGATGGCGACGTAAAGACTTGCGCAGACCGCTTGGTGCTATTCAACAAGAGTAGGCTATGTGTTGGGCTTCACCCTGTTTCTTCCTACTATCATTTCATCGCATTAACTCCTCTGATGAAGTTGACGTCAGGAAGGGCATCCGGTCGTAAGAGCTCCCTGCGAAGGTTCATCTCACTTCATAGCCGACCCCGAAGAGAAACGGGACAAGGGTTGGACGTATAATAATATAATTTCGTGTGGCTATTTCTAGCCGAGTGCAGCCCTTGTAAGGCAGACCCTCCGATAAGGGTGGGCGGCATCTGCCATGTGTAGGTAACTGTATGTTATTGTGTGGAGGATAGTGTTATGTGTGGTGTGTGAGTTGCAGGGATGTTGGGGACAGCACAAACACCCAGTCCCCGGGCCATTGGAATTGACCAATGAAGGCTAAAATCCCCGACCCGGCCGGGAATCGAACCCGGGACCCTTTGAACAGAAGGCCAGTACGCTGACCATTCAGCCAACGAGTCGGACAGGGTTGGACGTAGAAGCACGAGATAAAATGTTTTCCACTGAGTTTGAAGAATGGCGTCTTAACTAAAGTTTACCTTGGATGTTTCGTTGTATGTGTTTCTATGGTAAAGATACGGTTCGGCTGAGATGGAACTTTGTTTGCTCAGTTCTTTCTCGACAAAATACTTCCCATTCAACGAGGTGAGGTTGTCACTTTGACGTTTGGAAAATGTTGGATATTGAGTAAAGCCACAAAGCCGGACTTCAATTTACTAAACCTTAGGCTACCATCTGCACTGATCAGGTGTTCAGTATTGGCAGTGGCAGAGACCAGGGCGGTAGCTTGTGAAGCAGCCTTGACAACACAGCAAGCTTCTCCGTTGGCTATTGGCTGCAACCCAAAACGCTGAATGCTTCACGTTTACTAAACCAACTATCCAAAAGGGGTAACTTAAGTTTAGTGGTAGTTTAGTCCGGCACACGCCACTGGAGATAGTATCACCTGTAGAGGCTGAGTGAGTCAGTGGTATGGAGACAGCACGGCGCACCACAAGGAATATCGAATGAGACTACTTTGAGACTGCTCTATCGGTTTGGAACATAAAATTAATCTTTAATCAACATTTTCTTAGCAGTGAGGACCTAAAGGACGTTTCTCCTTGAGACTGAAGATCGCATGATGTACAGGATGAGCAGCGTTGTTTAGGCTAATTTTACCAACATATTACAAAAATGAAATATATATATATATATATATAATAACTTGTCCCGACTGACTGACTGATTCATCATCGCCGAGCCAAAACTACTGGACATAAAGAATTGAAATTTAGGGGATATATTCATATTAACATGTAGGTGCTCGCTAAGGGAGAATTTTTGGATATTCCATCGCTAAGGGGGTGAAGGGGGTTGAATATTTAAAATTAGGATATCTATATCTCAAAAACTTACAGATGTGAAAATTGGTATTTGGAATCTTCTTTGAAAATAAAGAAACACGTATTTTTTGTTTTCGGAAAATCCCATTAAGAGGGGTGAAAAATGGGGGAAGAGAAGCTGAAGGTTGTCACTTTGACGTTTGGAGAATGTTGGATATTGAGTAAAGCCACAAAGCCGGACTTTAATTTACTAAACCTTAGGCTACCATCTCCACTGATCAGGTGTTGAGTATTGGCAGTGGCAGAGACCAGGGCGGTAGCTTGTGAAGCAGCCTTTTAAGAGGAGACTTATATCTCAAAAACTGAAGACGTTACAGACATGAAAATTGAAATTTATAATCTCCTTTGAAAATAAAGAAACAGGTATTTTTGTGTTTTTGGATAATCCGATGAATAGGGGGTGAAGAGGAGTGACAAACGGGGTGAATTTTTAAAAAGAGTATATCTGCAAATTATCTAAGACAGGTAACATATTACAGATTTGAAAACTGGTATTTGGAATTTCCTGTAAAAGTAAAGATACATAAATATATTTTTCGGAAAATCCACTTAAGGGAACTGAAAAAGGGTGAATTTTTTAAATTAGCGTATCTACAGTATATCTCAAAAACTTAACATGTTGCAGACTTAAAAATTGGTATTTGGAATCTCCTTTAAAAGTAAGGAAACACGTATTCTTTGGTTTTCGGAAAAGACCCTTAACGGGGGGGGGGGAGGCGGGGATGGTGAAAGGAATGAAAACTTAGTTTAATTATTTGTATTAGAATATATACATAGCAAAAATCTAAAGATGTTAAAAACCTGAAAACTGGTATTTGGAATCTGCTTTAAAAATAAACTCGCAAACACGCATTTGCGGGTGAGGGGGATTCAACTTGGTAGAGGGGGGGATGAAAACGGAGATGAATTCCTTTTACGAGGATACATATATCTTAAAAACTAAAGATGTTACAGAAGTGATAATTGGCATTTGGAAGCTCTTTTAAAGAAACGAGTATGGTATTGTTTGTTTTTGGAAAATTCACTTGAGTGGGAAGTGTGAAAGGAAGTAGAAAACTTGAATACATTTTCTGGAGAATCTCATATCTCAAAACTGAAGGTTACAGACGTGGAAATATGTATTTGGAATCTCCCTTAAAAATAAAGAAACACGCATTTTTTAGGTGGGGGAAAACCAACTTAACGGGCGGGGGTGGAGTGATAAAGGAGTTGAATTATTTTCATGAGGATACTTATATCTCAGAAACTGAAGATGTTACAGACATGAAAATTTGCATTTGAAGTTTTCTTTCAAACTAAAGAAACATGTAACCTTTTGTCTTTGGAAAATCTACTTAAGGGGGGTGAATTAATTGAAAAATTAGTAGAATACTTTGTATGAGGATACCTATATCTCAAAAACTAAAGATGTTACAGATGTGAAAATTAGTATTTGGAATCTCCTTTTAAAATAAAGAAACACGCATTTTGCGGGTAGAGGGGGTGTAGGGGAATCGACTTGGGGGGGCGGGGCGGTGAAAAAAGGAGTTTAATTTTTTTTAATGAGTATACACATATCTCAAAACTCAAGATGTTACAGTCGTGATAATTGGCATTCGAAAGCTCCTATATAAACAAGAAACAATTTTTTTTGTTTTCGGAAAATTCGATGAAGGGGGAGGGTGAAAGGAAGTGAAAAAATTTAATTCTTTTTACGGAGAAACGTATATCTCAAACACCTAAGGTTTTACACGTGAAAATTTTTACTTGGAATCACCTTAAAAAATTAAGTAACACGCATTTTTGGAAGGGGGGGGGGGAATCAACTTAACATGCTGGGTAGAAAAAGGAGTTGAATTCTTTTCATGAGGATACTTATGTCTCAAAAATTGTAAATGTTAGAGTCCGACTCGTTGGGTTCGATTCCCGGCCGGGTCGGGGATTTTAACCTTAATTGGTTAATTCCAATGGCACGGGGGCTGGGTGTGTGTGTTGTCTTCATCACCATTTCATCCTCATCACGACGCGCAGGTCGCCTACGGGTGTCAAATAGAAAGACCTGCACCTGGCGAGCCGAACCCGTCCTGGGATATCCCGGCACTAAAAGCCATACGACATTTCATTTCATTTTTTGTAGATGTTAGAGTCATGAACATTTATATTTGGAATCTTCTTTCAAAGTAAAGAAACACGTGTTCTTTTGTCTATGGAAAATCCACTTGAGGGTTGAATGAATTGAAAAATTAGTTGAATTCTCTGTGTGAGGATACTTATGTCTCAAAAAATTAAAAAAGTTGTCCGGCTCCATTGATAAATGGTTAGCGTGCTGGCCTTTGGTCACAGGGTTCGCGGGTTCGATTCCCGGCAGGGTCGGGAATTTTAACCATCATTGGTTAATTTCCCTGGCACGGGGGCAGGGTGAATGTGTTGTCTTCATCATCATTTCATCCTCATCACGACGCACAGGTCGCCTACTGACGTCAAATCAAAGGACCTGCACCTGGCGAGCCGAACCCTTCCCAGGATCTCCCGGCACTAAAAGCCATACGCCATTTCAACTGAAAGTGTTAAAGACGTGAACATTGGTATTTGGAATCTCTTTTTAAAATGAAGAAACACGCACTTCTGGGGAGGGGGAATCAACTTAACGGGTAGGAAGGGGGATGAAAAAGGAGTTGATTTACTTTCATGAGTATGGTTATATCTAAAAAATTGAAAATGTTACAGACGTGAAAATTAGTATTTGGAATCTCCTTTAAAAATAAAGAAACACGCATTTGTTTTGTTTTTTTTCGGAAAATCGACGTAAGGGGTGTGGGGTTGAAAATAAGTAAATAAAGAGTTGAAATACGGTTATGAGGACACTTTATCCTTAAAGCTGAAGCTGTTACAGACGTGAAAGTTGGTATTTTGAATTTCCGTTCAAAATAAAGAAGCACGAACTTTTTGTTTTCGGAAAGTCCACTTAAGACGGGAGAGGGGTGGAAAGAAGTGAGGAAGAAGAAGCTGAATAATTATTATGAGTACATAATTATCTCAAAAATTGAAGGTGTTACAGACGTACAGGCATGAAAACTGATATTTGAATATCCTTTAAAAACAATGAAACACGTATTTCTTTGTTTTCGGAAAATCTAATTGAGGGGCTGAAAAGAATTAGAAAAGCGAGTGAATTTTTAAAATGAGTACCGGTATATCTACATTATATGTCGTCCAGCTAAATGATTAGCGTGCTGGCCTTTGGCCACCGGGGTCCCGGGTTCGATTCCCGGAAGGGTTGGGAATTTTAACCATCATTGGTTAATTTCCCTGGCACGGGGGCTGGGTGTATATGTTGTCTTCATCATCATTTCAGCCTGATCATGACGCGCAGGTCTCCTACAGGCGCCAAATCAAAGGACGTACACCTGGCGAGCTGAACCCGTCCTGGGATCTCCAGGCACTAAAAGCCATACGCCATTTCATTTTACATTATATGTCAAAAACTTAACATGCTAGAGACAAGAAACTTGTTATTTGGGAAGTCTTTTAAAAATACAGGAACCTGTACCTTTTTGTTTTCGGAGGGCTCACTTAACAGGGGGCGAAAAGTAGTGAAAAATAGTTGAATTATTTTTTATGAGGATACTCATATCTTAAAGACTGAAAATGTTACAGACGGGAAAATTGATATTTGGAATCTCCTTTAAAAATAAGAAAATATCTTTTTTTGTTTTCGGAAAATACACTTAGATGGGAGTAGGGGAAGGACTGATCAAGGGGTTGAATTATTTTTATGGGGATACTTACGTATAGCTTAAAAACTGAATATGTTACAGATGTGGGAATAGGTATTTGGAATCTCCTTTAAAATATAGAAATACGTATTTATTTTTTGACTTGAGAGAAGACTGTTTCTCGCATGTACAGTTCTATGTCGCATGGTCGTCTTAGCCCCAGAAGGTAATACCACAAACATGGTTTACAAAGAATTTCTGGGGTAAATGAAACTCAGTTTTTAGGTGAGTTTTTATACTTTAGGAATTTTCAGATAGTCTCTTAGTACAATGCCGGGGAACGATTACTCTGATCAAATTTACGAAATCCACGCGAGCGAAGCCGCGGGTAATTGCTAGTTGAAAATATATTTCGAAATATTGAAGGAAAGGTACCTGACGATTCTTAAGTGAGACACAAGGTATAATGATACCGTCTAACGCCTTGATGAAAGGATTTGTCCTTAACCAATGGGAAGAAAGGTGGAGATTGGGTGAATTAATTAATGAAATCAGAGACAGTTGTTACTTTGTATTAACACATGTTTTGATCACCTTCTCCATGCCTTCATGAGGAAATAAACTGAAGTCTTTTTCAGTCACCTTCATGTGGTTGGTGACAAGTCCCACACACAGTTTCGTTCCATGTAGTATAATATCCGTGGTAACCCCTGCCTAACGTAAAATGTGGACCAGGAGTCCAGAACTTCAAAGTCTGACATTATTTCAACTTCCGTGGTTCAAATCCCGGTCACTACATGTGGGATATGTGCTGGACAAAGCGGAGGCGGGACGGGTTTTTCTCTGGGTACTCCGGTTTTCCCTGTCATATTTCATTCCAGCAACACTCTCCAATATCATTTCATTTCATGTGTCGTATTATTACTTAAGCCTTTACATACTATGTTCTTAAAGAACACAAGTTCATCATCTGCAAGTTATATTATTCTCGAAAGCGACTTTCAACACGTACTAAATGTACGTAACACGACCTAATAGGTTGAAAGTCGCTTTCGATTACAATGCGGTCGTGAAAATTCAATATTCATTATATTATTCTTATTCTTATTCTTATTCTTATTCTTATTCTTATTCTTATTCTTATTCTTATTCTTATTCTTATTCTCGTCCGATCCGTATGTTGGCTATCATCAGATCTATTGTAGTTTTGTCCATGGATCTTCCCGAGGTTTTTCAGCCAGGGGATCCGACGGCATCCAGGACTTCTTTCCGCGAATATCTTGCCTTGCAAGATGAGTTGGAGTATTCGATATTTCTCTTCGTTGCGCATGACGTGTGCAAAATATTCTTCACGATTTTCATCCGCTCTTTACCATGGCCGATCCGCTACAGGACTACAGTGTTGGTCATGTGGCTCATTCGAGATATTCTGAGCAACCTTCCATGTATTCACATTTCGAAAAAGTATACTGTATTCTCTTCTCAGTTCCTCTGTTAGTGTCCTCGGCTCTACTCCGTTCAACAGAACAGAGTAGACGTAACACTTCATGATGCGCAATTTCGTGGATAGTCTCAGATGTTTGGAACACACAAATTACCTCATTTTAATGAAGATCGATCTGACGATTTCTAATCGGGCTTCGATTACTGCCTCGGGGTTCCACTGTAAGTTGAGGCTGCTTCCTAGGTAGACAAATTTGTCAGCTCTCTCATTTCCTTCGATTCCTGCCATCAGAGCGCCTGCGGCTTATCTCCATGTACTTTGTCTTGTTAGTATTTGGTTCTAATCCGGAAGTTTCGCTCGCAGTTCTCACTCGGTTCACCAATATCTGTATACCACTCAGGCTGGTGGCTAGCAGGACTGTATCGTCTGCGTACTGTAGGTTGTTGCGGTAGTCCCTATTGATATGGATGCCGATATGTAGACCAGCTAAAGCTTCTGCGAATATCCCCCCGGGGTAAATATTGAATAAAATAGGAGGAAACAGGCAACTTCGCTTGGCGCCCCTATATATTTCTGCTAACTCTGTCACCTGATCTTCCACTCGGACTGGTCACTTGGCGCCCTATATATTTCTGCTAACTCGGTCACCTGATCTTCCACTCGGACTGGTAGGCCTACCAGTCGGCATTGGTAATAAGTATGATCTTTTTCATCTACACCTACTCTACCAAGGGGCTGGATCATCATCTAGTGATAACAGCTATAAATTTTCTTGGTGTAATCGATGAAATGGCGTATGGCTTTTAGTGCCGGGAGTGTCCGATGACACGTTCGGCTCGCCAGATGCAGGTCTTTTGATTTGACTCCCGTAGGAGACCTGCGCGTCGTGATGAGGATGAAATGATGATGAATACTACACATACATCCAGCCCCCGTGTCAGCGAAATTAACCAATTATGGTAACAAATTTCGACCCCGCCGGGAATCGAACCCGGGACTCCTGTAACCAAACGCCAGCACGCTAACCATTTAGCCCTGGAGCCGGACGGTGTAATCGATGAAACACAAGAACACGTCACAGCTCACGCCTTTGCAACACTGAACGAGTACTTGCAACGCGAAAATAGAAGTGTAGATCGGCGGGAGGAACGAATGGTATAAATATATATACATACATACATACTGTCCCCATATAGCCACCAAAATCTGGTGATGCCCCAACTAGCCAGCCACTCAGGCGTGTCCGGTCCTAACCCTCTATAAAAATTCGAACTTACACCGCTATTTCAGATTTTGGGAACATATACTTCGATAAACAGACATTGTATAATGGGTGAAGCTATCTACAGAATAATGGGCAACAGTTGATTTAAAACAGATCCTAATTTATTCAAAATAAACACATAAATAGCAAGGCAAATTAAGCAAACAAATTAAACATCCCTGGATTCAATAACTGTAAAATTCATTGCGTATATGAACGTCCAAAGTCCTATATATAATGAACACGAATATACCATCTTACACTCGTGGATTTACTTCGTTAATGTTGACGCAAAACGAAAGTGTGCTTGTATTTTATTTCTCGTTGAATGGCGTGAGTAGCTAAATTTCATGCCCACAAACATTGTGGTGAAATCCTATCCGACCTCTACGTAAATATTTAAGGGATGACTAACACTAACTCTAAAACTTGGTAAAATGAATCGCAAGAATCAATTACTTATGCACAAACAGTATTATCAAATCACTTATATCATCCCTCACGTGGATTTCAATTTACCACGGACACACATTATTCACAACATAAATTAAACACATGACGCACTCACAACACCTGTAAACATAATGTCAGTCTCACATACAAACCAAAATACATAATATTAACATTCAGCCATGAACACTGTTCGCCTGTCATTCATACCAACGATGACTATCTCTGAAATGAACCTAGCATATGCCCTTCCCAGGTCACTTACCGAAAGCACTGTCTAACTCATTAAATAAAACTGTGGGTGATGAATGCGCATGGGCCTTCGTTTATGACAATCCTTGGGGTAATTACAGTAACTGTTCACTTCGCCCGACCACGCTAGCCCTGGCGGAATTTCTACACTCTGGCAGATCACACACGCTCCCTAATCTCTATAACTTGAGGAATTACACATCTCAATCTCACTATCTCTATAGCTTGAGGAATTACACTTCTCAATCTCACTATCTCTATAACTTGAGGAATTACACTTCTCAGTCATACTATTACCTTCCCAAGGCCTGTCTGTACACTATAATCTGATTCCATAAGACTACCGTGTCATTACAATGAAGACTCTATCCACGTTTTGTTAGACCATTCTATAATACGAATACCTGTAAATATGGACTCTTCCAACGACAACAGGAATTATTCCCTGAAATTTACATCTGAGTACTCGGTTCATTCCTAGATGCTGAATTTTAACACACCTCAACACACATTTGACGGCCGAACATTTCACTAATTTAATTTAACACTTTGAATTCTCTCGATGATTCTCCTCTTAATTAGGATCGAAGAATTGACAACATGCATGTAACGATCACATTCATTCTCTAGCATACGTAGAAAATCACACATACCCACGCATGTCCTCGTTCGTTTCAAAGCATGCATACTACTAGATTACACTAGACCTGACATTATATTTGAGGGTTGTCCGCGCGTTTATTAAGAAAGGAAAACTATCACTTAATGAAATGTAATTATCCACATTAATTTGACCCTTATTTACATTTTATTTCCAAATGACATGCATCCTTACGTTAAACTCCCACACTAAACAAGATGAAATGAGATGAAATGGGTCGATTCATTTACCAATTCTAGCTTTTACTTTTACGTTATTGGCGATTAACCTCTTTGAAAATACAAAATCTTACAAATTAAAACTACTATTTACAAATCCCTCTAAATATCTACGTAAAGTGCTACATGATTAAAATGGTATGTTTGCTACTCAGCCTTCAGGTCACTCCTTGCTTCGGATCGGACGGCCCCATCCTGTTTAAGCCATCATTGTAGTGGGCGTAGGATGTCCAGATCTCAGTTCCGTCTCCCCTGTGGTCCAGCTGCTGTTCTCCATTGTCGCGCCCTCGTCCTGGATAGGTTGCTCCTGAGGCTGCGTCTCCGGAATATCTCGTGCACTGCTGTCTTGTCGGTAGCCTAGTGACACTATAAAATTACGGTCACCTTATGAGCTATGTGTAACTGAGCTCCTGAGTTTGTGTGGCTACTATAGCATCCTAGAATTTGTAATGTTATTAAATTTAGGTGCTAACATTGTCTGTCTCTCCCTCTGCTCACAGTTCTTGGGTCTACCCGTTCATCCGCGGCGCGGTCGCCCGACAGAACATTTCCCGCACTGGCAATTAACACTGTTCTGTATTTCCGGGACACGATTTGGACTTCGACGTCGGTCAAGCCCCGTTAGTCACTTTATGCGGTGAACAATAGCCTTCCACCGTCGCGCATGTTCCAATGGACTCGATTGTAAAATGATAACTCTGATTAAAAATAACTGTTTCTCTGGTTATTATTTTCTTATAAGTTCAGATAACTGCATTCCCGACCTTTGATTCAGAGTGTCTATACAACTTTCTGACACGAGGTAAAGTGATATCTAAATATTAACACGATACAACAGTGTCTCAATGCATCTTCTTGTAAATACGAACGTCACCAGTCAATAGGTAGAATGTACCAGTGAGACGCTCAAAGTAACACGAACTCGCGTGCCGATTCACAAGTACAAGAGTCTCACAATCTATGAACGAGAAATAAACTGTTCGACGAATGCTGCTAAGACCGCTAAGAATTCTGGTGTCGATAAGGCTACAACTGCAATTACGATACCACTAAGGATTAAAGAGTGCCTTTCCATGTCCTGCGCGGCTAAATTTATCAACTCGGTTTTCTCCCTCCAGTGTATTCCTCATTTTGGTTTCTCTTGCCTTTAACCAATCCTACAGGGATAATTTACATGACGCTTTTCCTCATTGGCTGGTTCGTTGTGATTCCTTGCACTGAATTCAATTCTTCCCCTGTTTGTGCGGGCTCGGGTTAGACTTTCTACTATTGTTCGAGCTTGGTCATATTTTCTGAGCCTCCACTTTGTATTTTGACGTTAGTTCAGATCTGTTGTGAGTGCATCACTTGGCTCAATTGCGTTCCTTTTCAATTGTTTTTATGACACTTCCGTCACACTACTTTTTAACCGTGAAGCTGGATATCGAGTGTATTGTTTTCTCCTAGTCAATTGTCTTTCCTCGCTCCCAACCCCCTGTTGTTCTTTCCGGTCAGTCCTCGTGAGAATTTATGGCCGGGTTGGCATTTTAACCCCTCGTCGAAAACACTTGCACGTCAACCCAGGGTTCTTTCTCTGTTCGCTGTATAAGATTTATTTCCTTGTCCATTCTTTAGAGAATAAATCTAATTGATGCCAGGATACGCTTTCAATGAGCTCGTATTGAAAACGGGCGCATGTCCCGGGTAGTTCGATTTTAGAAAACTCATGAATTGCAATGAAGGATTTTTCTAAACTATTACACTCTCGTCATAACCGTTCCTTTCCCATGCCTCCTTCTGTTTCCTTCGAAATTCACGGGCTAGTAATAAGTCTTGTTTTTCTTGTTTCAGCCTGGCATTTTCCCTTCGTTCTAATTCCCCCAGTTGCTTGCGTACTGCCCATAATTTCTTCCTCTCTTCCGAGACATCCTGCGCATATGGTAGCTCCAACAGTTCGTCCGCAACTTGACCTATGGGTCCTAGCTTCGATTCCCTTTCCTTGTGGATTTCCTTTCTTTCTCGGATTGCCGTGGCCACCGTATTTATCGTTATGATTTCTTCTCTTTCTTCCGCTGACCTTAGCGCATTGTGTGTCTCATTGTCTCCTGTGTCGTCTTCTCCATTATCTTCGGATTCTGATGTCTCGTCTTCAATCTGTTGACTAGCTCTCGTTACCTCCGGGTAAAACTTCGTGTGTCTCGGATAAATCTTCTTTTTGAAGGGCTTCCAATCTATGCTCTGTAACGAGTATACGAAATTTTTAATCCGGCCGGGTTTCGAATCGAATACCACACTATTATCATCTAGGATCTCTCGTAATTTCTCTTTTCCGTCCGGTGGGATTTTTGCCTCTTCTACCTTAGCTGTCACCGCTGAGATAACTGGGTCACGAGCCTCCTTCTGTAGGGTCGCAATAAAGCCTTCACTCTCACTGTCTTCAAGAATGTCTGCCCCCTTCCACGGCTGGCATGTCTGGCCCTCGTCGGCCATCCTAACCGGCTGTAAAATCATTACGTTCGTCTGGTCGCTTGTCTCGCCCCTCTGCTGCAAGGTCGCTCCTACAATAGAGCCCTCCTTGCGAAACCAGACTTGGTTTGACTGCATGTCAATAGTGGCCTCAAATATCCTCATGAAATCTGCCCCCAAGATAATGTCATAACTACGTTTTGAGAGTACAATAAAGGTGTGTTCGAATACGTCTTTGCCAATTTTGACTTGTAAATAAGCTTGCTCTTTACAGACCATAGATTTATCTGGTAAGATTCCCTTGAGTTTTAGGCTCGATGTAGGTGAGATAGGGATCCGAACTTCCTTCTTAAGTTGATTAAGTAACGTCTGCGTGACTATGCTCACTGACGCGCCTGTGTCAATCAGGCTCGGGACGACTGTCTGATTAATTGTAACCGAGATGACGGGTAATGTGCGGCTGATGACCGGTCTTCCATTCACGCTTTCCTCTATTAAATCTTCTGGAGAAACCACCCATGAGTCAATTTGTGCGATGACCCAGCTGTCATCCCTTGGGTTCATAGGGTGTTCCCAGACTATCTCCTCATTTATGCTGAGTAATTTGTTTTTTTAGACGGCAGACCGTCGTAGCTGGTAGCGAGGGGATTTAGATTACTTGACCTGGCTCGCTGTCTTTCCCGCTGACGTTCTAAGCTGGCGGCCCCTTCTTCCTGATCGCCATTTCGAGGTTCCAGTATTGCCTCTTTCCATTTATCGCTTTCCCTTTGAGCTTTCTCTAGCTCGTTCAAGTAGCGCTCTGATTCGCGGTGTCGCTCCTGTAGGTTACTTCTGAAGTCCTGTGGTTCGTGTCTCTCCCGCCTTCTATAGTTTGGTCGCTGGTTCTGGTAATACCTTCGTGACTGGTACGGGTATCCCTGAGCTCCTTGCCCCTTTCCTGGCCTCCATCTCTCTCTATCGTTTCCTCGTCTCGGGTTTCGGTCATTCCAGCGTCCATTATCTGGTTCCCACGGGCTTCGTTCGTAATATCTGTTCCTGGCTCTTGGTCGCCACGTATTTTCTTCCCTCTCTCGAGTGTCAGTACCTTGATCTCTGGCTCCTGGGCGACTATCATTTCCCACAGCCTCAATTGTATTGACGAGGTGTTCAGGTTGCTTATTTCCTCGATGTGGAACGTGGTTTGTCGTTTGGTCGAGATGCCTTAGTGTCGCTTCGGCTTCGACTAGAGTTTTCACGTTCGCCGCTACCATAATTCGTTGGACCTCCACCGGTAATTGCTTTTCAATGGCGCTGATGAGCTCCTGCTCGGAAGGGGCATTGTCTAGTTCCCTTAGACGTTGAAGCTGAATAATAAAGTAATCTGCGTAACGTGTAGGCGAATTGGTCGAATATTTACGTGAGTAAAGCTCCAATCGTAATAGCTGCTGTGCCTCCACGTTCCAGTACTTGTTTAGGAACGCTGATTTAAACTCCTCATAGCTTCCGAATGAATATGAGAATGCTCTGAACCAATTTAAGGCCATTCCGTCCAGCGATTTCTCGACCAATTTTAATTGTCTTTCCGGTGGGATTCGGTTCTCGCTTATGTAGTCTTGAAGTTCCCTAAGAAAAGCCTTTGGCGTGTAATTTGATTGACCCGTAAATTTCCTAGGCCTGTCATCACTGGTTCTAATAATGTTAATTATCGGAGTGGAGACCTGGGCATTTCGAGGCTGGTTTATACCCTCTCCATTACTGTGGATGCTACTTTGGTCTGGGATGGTTTCATCGGCCATGAGTCCTGTCTTTGTTGTGTCATTTCTCGGGTCTGGCGTTAAGAAATACGCGTGTTGACTCGCGTTCTTCTGGTATAGTAACGACCGATCCTCTCCTACTCTTAGCTGCGACAGTTCTCTCTGCAGATTCAAGATCATTCCCGCGTGAGTTCCAAAGTCCCTTTTCATTTCCTGAACCTGATTATTAGTGGCTTCTACTCTCGTCTCCATCTTCTTATGGCGCTCTCCCCAATTCACAACTTCTCCGCTAATTCAATTCCATTTTTGTGAATGACTTCCTGTCCAGACTCAATCTTTTCTATGATGCTCTTTTGTATCGATTCTAGCTCACTCTGGATTTCTGCCTTTCCTATCTTCACTTCTTCCTCTATTTTCCGATGAATTTCATCACGTTCATTCTTTCTTTCTTCATCTCGTATCTGGAATTCTTCCCTCGTCTTCTTGGTGCTTTCGTCATTCATAATTTTTACAGCTTCGATCTCCTCCGATACTTCAGCCTTAAATGTACTGAAGCGTTTTCCAACATCTTCTGACATTTTTACGAGTGGCTCCTGCACTTCTCTCCGAAGGTTATCTACCTCGTTTCGAGTTGAATTCATCTCTTCCCGTATCGTACTTAATTCCCTGCTTATTCGCTTTACCTCGGTCCGCGTCTCATTTCCTTCGCTTTTCATTTCGTTGCGCACTTGGTCTACCTGCTCTTTGACTTGCGCGATGTGTGTGCTAACAATCTGAGTTATTTGCTCGCTCGTGTCGTGACTATTTTTCGCGATTTGTTCACTCGTGACTTTACTGTTCTGCGCTATCTGTTCGCTCACGTCCTTACTGTGCTGCGCGATCTGTTCACTCGTGATTTTACTGTTCTGCGCGATCTGTTCACTCGTGATTTTACTGTTCTGCGCGATCTGTTCGCTCACGTCCTTCCTACTCTCACTACATTCTAATGACACCTTCTCTAATTGAAGACGCATCTCTTCTCGAAACTGTCCCATCAGCTCGCGTATCTCCTCCACTGTTGCCATGTTCAACCATATCTAATAAGATTGGGATATGTCCGACCCTCAGCTCGGCGTAACCATTTCTATTTGAGCGATAAAATACAAGACTTCCTTCCTTCCTTTAATTTGTTCTCCGATGTCCAGCTTATTTAAATTTGAGAATTCGTGTGATCGCAACTCACAGCATTTACTTTCGATAAAACCTCTACAAACAGGTTATGCACAAGCCGGCATTTTCAATTTAACACTTAACCAAACCTCCTGTTGCCCTTACTATACATAATAATAATAATAATAATAATAATAATAATAATAATAATAATAATAATAATAATAATAAAATAATCATCCTAGTCCTTAGGTCTGTCTGTTATTTTGGGCGCCGAACCAACTGTTCGTCGTGCCCCAATAGCTAAACCCTACAATGCCGCTATCGGAATGGACGTCACCTGTCCTTACCTACCAGGCACTTTCCGATTTATGACCTCCCGATTAGGTGTAATAAGTATATGCATGACGTTCGGTCACCCTACTTTTCCCTGAACATCCACGACCGTTAACTCCTTCATCTGGCCTAACTGACAACTGAATGCTCAATTACCCTTCGGTTCACTTCACGTGTATCTCCGACGGGTTACGGGACTCTACCCTTTCTATCACACACAATTAATTACTCCTAGCCTCTACAACATAGGTAGGTCATCTCTTTCGCATGGCATGGATAATTTCCTATAATTTAATATGCCACAACGATTGTTCCAAATTCTCTAATGATTAATCTCCGCGCGTGTACTACTTTTTAGCTCGTTGTGGGTCTCTACCTTTATAAATAGACGCCAAACAGTGAACACAATCTCATCTTATGGTCACAGTGCGCCTTACATTCTCCTGGTTTATCTAATATTGCGGCAATAACTACTAATGACGTGGCTCACTAACAGTGCCGAAATGTAGCCTATTATACTATTAAACAAAGCGGTAATCCGTCAAAATAAAGCAACACGTTGGGATAAGCCAATTATATGTCCCCATATAGCCACCAAAATCTGGTGATGCCCCAACTAGCCAGCCACTCAGGCGTGTCCGGTCCTAACCCTCTATAAAAATTCGAACTTACACCGCTATTTCAGATTTTGGGAACATATACTTCGATAAACAGACATTGTATAATGGGTGAAGCTATCTACAGAATAATGGGCAACAGTTGATTTAAAACAGATCCTAATTTATTCAAAATAAACACATAAATAGCAAGGCAAATTAAACAAACAAATTAAACATCCCTGGATTCAATAACTGTAAAATTCATTGCGTATATGAACGTCCAAAGTCCTATATATAATGAACACGAATATACCATCTTACACTCGTGGATTTACTTCGTTAATGTTGACGCAAAACGAAAGTGTGCTTGTATTTTATTTCTCGTTGAATGGCGTGAGTAGCTAAATTTCATGCCCACAAACATTGTGGTGAAATCCTATCCGACCTCTACGTAAATATTTAAGGGATGACTAACACTAACTCTAAAACTTGGTAAAATGAATCGCAAGAATCAATTACTTATGCACAAACAGTATTATCAAATCACTTATATCATCCCTCACGTGGATTTCAATTTACCACGGACACACATTATTCACAACATAAATTAAACACATGACGCACTCACAACACCTGTAAACATAATGTCAGTCTCACATACAAACCAAAATACATAATATTAACATTCAGCCATGAACACTGTTCGCCTGTCATTCATACCAACGATGACTATCTCTGAAATGAACCTAGCATATGCCCTTCCCAGGTCACTTACCGAAAGCACTGTCTAACTCATTAAATAAAACTGTGGGTGATGAATGCGCATGGGCCTTCGTTTATGACAATCCTTGGGGTAATTACAGTAACTGTTCACTTCGCCCGACCACGCTAGCCCTGGCGGAATTTCTACACTCTGGGAGATCACACACGCTCCCTAATCTCTATAACTTGAGGAATTACACATCTCAATCTCACTATCTCTATAGCTTGAGGAATTACACTTCTCAATCTCACTATCTCTATAACTTGAGGAATTACACTTCTCAGTCATACTATTACCTTCCCAAGGCCTGTCTGTACACTATAATCTGATTCCATAAGACTACCGTGTCATTACAATGAAGACTCTATCCACGTTTTATTAGACCATTCTATAATACGAATACCTGTAAATATGGACTCTTCCAACGACAACAGGAATTATTCCCTGAAATTTACATCTGAGTACTCGGTTCATTCCTAGATGCTGAATTTTAACACACCTCAACACACATTTGACGGCCGAACATTTCACTAATTTAATTTAACACTTTGAATTCTCTCGATGATTCTCCTCTTAATTAGGATCGAAGAATTGACAACATGCATGTAACGATCACATTCATTCTCTAGCATACGTAGAAAATCACACATACCCACGCATGTCCTCGTTCGTTTCAAAGCATGCATACTACTAGATTACACTAGACCTGACATTATATTTGAGGGTTGTCCGCGCGTTTATTAAGAAAGGAAAACTATCACTTAATGAAATGTAATTATCCACATTAATTTGACCCTTATTTACATTTTATTTCCAAATGACATGCATCCTTACGTTAAACTCCCACACTAAACAAGATGAAATGAGATGAAATGGGTCGATTCATTTACCAATTCTAGCTTTTACTTTTACGTTATTGGCGATTAACCTCTTTGAAAATACAAAATCTTACAAATTAAAACTACTATTTACAAATCCCTCTAAATATCTACGTAAAGTGCTACATGATTAAAATGGTATGTTTGCTACTCAGCCTTCAGGTCACTCCTTGCTTCGGATCGGACGGCCCCATCCTGTTTAAGCCATCATTGTAGTGGGCGTAGGATGTCCAGATCTCAGTTCCGTCTCCCCTGTGGTCCAGCTGCTGTTCTCCATTGTCGCGCCCTCGTCCTGGATAGGTTGCTCCTGAGGCTGCGTCTCCGGAATATCTCGTGCACTGCTGTCTTGTCGGTAGCCTAGTGACACTATAAAATTACGGTCACCTTATGAGCTATGTGTAACTGAGCTCCTGAGTTTGTGTGGCTACTATAGCATCCTAGAATTTGTAATGTTATTAAATTTAGGTGCTAACATTGTCTGTCTCTCCCTCTGCTCACAGTTCTTGGGTCTACCCGTTCATCCGCGGCGCGGTCGCCCGACAGAACATTTCCCGCACTGGCAATTAACACTGTTCTGTATTTCCGGGACACGATTTGGACTTCGACGTCGGTCAAGCCCCGTTAGTCACTTTATGCGGTGAACAATAGCCTTCCACCGTCGCGCATGTTCCAATGGACTCGATTGTAAAATGATAACTCTGATTAAAAATAACTGTTTCTCTGGTTATTATTTTCTTATAAGTTCAGATAACTGCATTCCCGACCTTTGATTCAGAGTGTCTATACAACTTTCTGACACGAGGTAAAGTGATATCTAAATATTAACACGATACAACAGTGTCTCAATGCATCTTCTTGTAAATACGAACGTCACCAGTCAATAGGTAGAATGTACCAGTGAGACGCTCAAAGTAACACGAACTCGCGTGCCGATTCACAAGTACAAGAGTCTCACAATCTATGAACGAGAAATAAACTGTTCGACGAATGCTGCTAAGACCGCTAAGAATTCTGGTGTCGATAAGGCTACAACTGCAATTACGATACCACTAAGGATTAAAGAGTGCCTTTCCATGTCCTGCGCGGCTAAATTTATCAACTCGGTTTTCTCCCTCCAGTGTATTCCTCATTTTGGTTTCTCTTGCCTTTAACCAATCCTACAGGGATAATTTACATGACGCTTTTCCTCATTGGCTGGTTCGTTGTGATTCCTTGCACTGAATTCAATTCTTCCCCTGTTTGTGCGGGCTCGGGTTAGACTTTCTACTATTGTTCGAGCTTGGTCATATTTTCTGAGCCTCCACTTTGTATTTTGACGTTAGTTCAGATCTGTTGTGAGTGCATCACTTGGCTCAATTGCGTTCCTTTTCAATTGTTTTTATGACACTTCCGTCACACTACTTTTTAACCGTGAAGCTGGATATCGAGTGTATTGTTTTTTCCTGGTCAATTGTCTTTCCTCGCTCCCAACCCCCTGTTGTTCTTTCCGGTCATTCCTCGTGAGAATTTATGGCCGGGTTGGCATTTTAACCCCTCGTCGAAAACACATGCACGTCAACCCAGGGTTCTTTCTCTGTTCGCTGTATAAGATTTATTTCCTTGTCCATTCTTTAGAGAATAAATCTAATTGATGCCAGGATACGCTTTCAATGAGCTCGTATTGAAAACGGGCGCAATACATACATACATACATTATTATTATAGACTGTTATGCCTTTCAGCGTTCAGTCTGCAAGCCTCTGTGAATTTACTAAACGTCGCCACAATCCTCGATTTGCAACTAGTGTTGTGGCCTCATTTAGTTCTATACCTCTTATTCTTAAATCGTTAGAAACCGAGTCTAACCATCGTTGTCTTGGTCTACCTCTACTTCTCTTACCCTCCAGGAAAAGAGTCCATTATTCTCCTAGGTAACCTATCCTGCTCCATTCGCCTCACCACCCCACCACCGAAGCCGGTTTATGCGTACAGCTTCATCCAACGAGTTCATTACTAAATTAGCCTTTATCTCCTCATTCCGAATACCCTCCTGCCATTGTTCCCACCTGTTTCTACCGGCAATAATTCTTGCTACTTTCATGTCTGTTACTTCTAATTTATGAATATGATTTCCGGAGTCCACCCAGCTTTCGCTCCCGTAAAGCAAAGTTGGTCTGAAAACAGACCGATGTAAAGATAGTTTCGTCTGGGAGCTGACTTCCTTCTTACAGAATACTGTTGATCGCAACTGCGAGCTCACTGCATTAGCTTTACGACACCTTGATTCAATCTCACTTACTATATTACCATCCTGGGAGAACACACAACCTAAATACTTGAAATTATCTACCTGTTCTAGCTTTGTATCACCAATCTGACATTCAATTCTGTTGATTTTCTTACCTACTGACATCAATTTAGTCTTCAAGAGGCTCATTTTCATACCATTCTCATTGCACCTATTTTCAAGTTCCAAGATGTTAGACTGCAGGCTTTCGGCACAATCTGCCGTTAAGACCAAGTCGTCAGCATAGGCCAGACTGCTTACTACATTTCCACCTAACTGAATCCCTCCCTGCCATTTTATACCTTTCAGCAAATGATCCATGCAGAGGTGCCAACTATTACGGATTGTCCGTAATTATTACGGATTTCACCTCACACTTACGGAGTTACGGTCAAAGGGGAAATAATTACGAAAAAGCTGACATTATCACGAAAAAATAATTTTTGACGGAAACAAAAGAAAAGGAAAAATGTGGAGTCCTTTCGAGCCTTTCTCCTAAATCGACTTTATTTCAGTGCTTGTGAGTTGGCAACGTTACTTATTCGATCGTGACTTCCTTTTGCTACCCATAAGCGTTGTAAAATTAATTGTGAATGAAGGAGCTCCACTACAAATCCTTCAGTAATGTTGTATTTGCTGTGTTAAGTGTACCTGACAGTTGACAGAGAGATCTGCACTGCACTGGTATCGCTTATGGTTCAGAAAACGAAAATGTCATCACAGTTGGAAGGATGCTTCAAGAAAAACTACACTGAAAAGCAGCTGCTGCGTGAGAAACAAGCTACAAGGAATGTTTTATCATAGAACCAACAGGTTGCGTGCAAATGTTATTGTGTAATATGATATACTTTTCGATAGATTGCTAGAGGGAAGGGCAAAAGGGGTGTGTCATTATCAAGAAGGAAGGCGTATGCTTTGGACTTGACTCGAAATTTTTCTTGGGGGCGGAGGGCAATTACTGATAATCCACTTCAAAGTTGGCACCTCTGTCCATGTAAACTATGAACAGCAAAGGTGAAAGATTACAGCCTTGTCTAACCGCTGTAAGTACCCTGAACCAAGAACTCATTCTACCATCAATTCTCACTGAAGCCCAATTGTCAACATAAATGCCTTTGATTGATTTTAATAACCTACCTTCAATTCCATAGTCCCCCAGTATGGCATTCTACTTTTTCCTCGGTACCCCGTCATATGCTTTCTCTAGATCTACGAAACATAAACACAACTGCCTATTACTCTCGTAGCATTTTTCAATTACCTGGCGCATACTGAAAATCTGATTCTGACAGCCTCTCTGTGCTCTGAAACCACACTGGTTTTCATCCAACTTCCTCTCAACGACTGATCGCACCCTCCCTTCCAAGATGCCAATGAATACTTTGCCTGGTATACCAATCAATGAGATACCTCGATAGTTGTTGCAATCCTTCCTGTTCCCTTGCTTATAGGTAGGTGCAATTACTGCTTTTGTCCAATCTGAAGGTACCTTACCAAAACTCCACGCTAATTTTACTACTCTATGAAGCCATTTCATCCCTGCCTTCCCACTATACTTCACCATTTCAGGTCTAATTTCATCTATTCCTGCTGCCTTATGACAATGGAGTTTATTTACTATCCTTTCCACTTCCTCAAGCATAATTTCACCACCATCATTTTCCTCCTCCCCATGAGCTTGGCTATTTGCAACACCACCAGGATGATTTCCTTTTACATTGAGAAGATGTTCAAAATATTCCCTCCACCTCTCCAGTGATTCCCTGGGATCTATTATGAGTTCACCTGAATTACTCAAAACACTGTTCATTTCCTTTTTCCCTCCCTTCCTAAGATTCTTTATTACTGTCCAGAAAGGTTTCCCTGCTGCTTGACCTAGCCTTTCCAGGTTATTACCAAAATCTTCCCATGACTTCTTTTTGGATTCAACAACTATTTGTTTCGCTCTGTTTCTTTCATCTACGTACAAATCCCTGTCTGCCTCGGCCCTTGTTTGGAGCCATTTCTGATAAGCCTTCTTTTTACGTTTACAGGCTGCTTTCACTTCATCATTCCACCAAGATGTTCGCCTTTTCCCATCTTTACACACAGTTGTTCCTAGGCATTCCCTTGCTGTTTCTACTACAGCATCCCTGTATGCCACCCATTCACTTTCTATATCCTGAACCTGCTTACCGTCTACTGTTTGAAACTTCTCACTAATCATATCCATGTACTTCCGTCTAATTTCCTCGTCCTGGAGATGTTCTACCCTTATTCGTTTGCAGACAGATTTTACTTTCTCTACCCTAGGCCTAGAGATACTTAGTTCACTACAGATCAGGTAGTGGTCTGTATCATCGAAAAATCCGCGGAAATCTCGTACATTCCTAACAGATTTCCTGAATTCGAAGTCTGTTAAGATATAGTCTATTATGGATCTGGTACCCCTAGCCTCCCATGTGTAGCGGTCAATAGCCTTATGCCTGAAGAATATATTTGTAACAGCTAAACCCATACTAGCACAGAAGTCCAGTAAACGCTTCCCATTCCCATTAGCTTCCATATCTTCCACACATTTACCAATCACCCTTTCGTATCCTTCAGTTCTATTCCCAACTCTCGCATTGAAATCGCCCATTAGCACTATTCTATCCTTGCTGTTGACCCTGACCACGATGTCACTCAATGCTTCATAAAACTTGTCAACTTCATCCTCATCTGCACCCTCACAAGCTGCCTCTGTGGATCAGTGGTAGAGTGTCGGCCTCCGGATCCCTAGATAGCGGGTTCAAACCCGGCAGAGGTAGTCGGATTTTTGAAGGGCGGAAGAAAGTCCATTCGACACTCCATGTCGTACGATGTCGGCATGTAAAAGATCTCTGTTGGCACATTTGGTGTTTACCCGACAAAATTCATTAAATCTCAGCCATAGACGCCCAAGAGAGTATCGTTTTGCTTGATCTGCTATCTAGTGGGCCTAGAGTAAAACATATCGTCGAAATTGACGAGCAGACAGCCAGATGGCGTCAAATTGAAATGTCTGCACACGGTAGCTGAGGCCATACGATTATTATTATTATTATTGCACCCTCACATGGTGAATACACGGACACAATTCTAGTCCTAATTCCTCCGACTGACAAATCTACCCTCATCATTCGCTCATTTACCTGCCTAACAGAAACTATGTTGCGTGCAATGGTATTCCTGATAAAGAGCCCTAACCCAGACTCCGCCCTTCACTTTCTAACACCCGTCAAGTACACTTTATAATCTCCTATCTCTTCCTCGTTATCTCCCCTTACCCGAATATCACTTACTCCCAGCACATCCAGATGCATCCTCTTTGCTGACTCAGCTAGTCCTACATTCTTCCATTAGCCCCATTAATATTGATAGCTCCCCATCGAGTTCCATTTCGTTCGCCAAGTTGTTTCCAAGGAGTCCCTCGCCTGTCAAATGGGAGTGGGACTCCATTACTCCCATAGGTCAGAGGCTTGCTTATAATGTTCTGAGCTCGGTAATTTCATGAAGCAGGATGCTACCCTACTTGCACATAGTCCAAGTGAGGATCTCTCCTCAAACGGGTTATGGACCACCGGTGAATTGTATAGTCCTAGCCGCCTGAGCACAAGGAGGGCCATGACTCAGAATGTCCGAGATGCCCACTCCCATTCCATAGCAACTGGTATCCCGACTCTCAGGACCACTTACTAGGCCACTCAGCCGTTGCCCATGGTTCACGAACTAGGACGTGACGACAGTAACCCGCAAACATGAACCATATAAATATATATATTGGAAAGAAATATATAAATGCAGACAGGTGGGAGAAGGAATTACAAAACTGTTCAACAAGCTCTTCAATAGGCTTAAAATACCTGAAGAGTGGGTATATGGTATCATTTGTCCGATATACAAAAGCAATTATTGTGTTCAATTTGGGACAAATACAGTATTGCAGTGACATTTCGTAGATACCTTTGGTCTACATAACCGACAGTACCAAAGCGAACTATCTGTTAGTGTTGACCGAAATGCTTCTAAATAAATATCCCGATGAGATTCAGTAGCACTGGACAGGGGCGAATGTTAGGACCTGCAGAGCCTGCAATTCAGGCGGGCCCGGACCTATACGGTGCCCCGCAGACCCTAGCCTAATGTCACTCTGCACGGAAATGTTCAAGGCGGTTTCGTAAAATCAGTCGAAATAATTCGTTTTTACAATTTGCACGTAGAGAAATTGCTATTTGATTCCATCCATCATCAGTCATTTTAAATGTGTTGAGTGTAAGACAACACAGCTTGCCGTCTCTCACGACACCGCGACACGCCCCTCACGAGAGATCTGCAACAAATTATTTAAAAATAATTATAGTAATTAAAATTGTCCGACTCGTTGGCTGAATGGTCAGCGTACTGGCCTTCGGTTGAGAGGGTCCCGGGTTCGATTCGCTGCCGAGTCGGGGATTATAATCGCTTCTGATTAATTCTTCTGGCTCGGGGACTGGGGGTTTGTGTCCATCCCAACACTCTCCTCTTCATACTCACACAACACACTACACTACCAACCACCACAGAAGCACTCAATAGTGACTACATCCCTCCATATAGGGTTGGTGACAGGAAGGGCATCCAGCCATAAAAAGGGCCAAATCCACATGTGCGACACAGTTCGCACCCACGACCCCATACGTGTGGGAAAAGTGGTAGAAAAAGAAGAATTATAGCAATTAAAATTGATACCAAAATACTACATTCTAGTCCTAAAATGATATTTTCTTGATGTGCAATGCACCATAGATCGTATTATGCACACATTTTAATGAATATATAACTTTTGTCACACATTTATTACAAAACAGTTTATAATGCCAATAAGTCAACTCATTTTCAAACGAGATCTCTCTGCATGAAGTTAATAATAGACTAGGCTTATCAGTTTTGCGGTTTTATTTATTTCAAACTTTATTTCAATTTTATTTAATTTTTCGTATTTTTTGGTGTTGTAATGGAATAAATTATTATAACTGAGACTTCCTCATCGGCTACAAAGTATAGTTACTGAAAAGTGAAACCTATTAAAGTGGTATAAGTCCAGGATCCACCGGCTTTGTGACGTCATAGGTGACGACATTGGGAGGATGCTATTTACCTCTTTGTTTGATGAACTTGACAATATATTGTATTATTTCTACCTGCTGTAATTGTATGTTAGTTATTTATAGGCGTTACATTTTATTTGTGGAGACACGAATTTTTACGTTGGCAGGCGGGCCCGTGCGATATACGTTACGCCCCTGGCACTAGTCATTGGTATTGTTTAGAGGAAACATCAGGGCTGATTTGAGGGCAATAACAAAGAAATCAGTGACTTAATTGACCAAAAGCGAAAAGACTATAACATTTCGACGGCTTACTTCTAAAACCTCGTATCTCGCAATGCTCTTTCTACCCATTATATTCCTTAAGACTGCTCACGCCGCCCAGCCACATATTGATATGCAGCCCATCAGAACAAATTTCGTTGTGTTCATTTTCCTATGCTAATCTGTAAAGGAAATTGAACCTTAAATGCATTATACTCTAGGAGTGCGTAAATACGTGATTCAAACAACATCCCTACTATACGATATGGTAAGGTCCATTTTCCTTTACACATTAGCATAGGAAATTGAACACAATGAAAATTGTTCTGATGGACTGCATATCCCTATGTGGCCGGGAGTCGTGGCCAGCCTTAAGGAAAATAATGCGTAGGAAGAACATCGGGACATACGAGGTTTTAGAAGTAAGCCGTCGATTTGGCGAAATTATCCAAATGCACTTCTTCAGAAAAAGATATATCAAAAAGCCAAAATGGGAATTCAGAGAAGATGTAGGATACTTAAATATAAATGTTAGATAGCCAAAACATCTGAAATGATGAATTGAATCGCTTCTAACAACACCAGCGCTTCATTCAGTGCCTCTATAATTATTCATGGTACCTCTGCCAAAGATCTGAACTGTATAAAATCCAGGGTTAGTACTCAAGTTCTCAAAGATCCTGACTCGATAGCTGTGACTTGTAAAGAATATTTTTAAGACCTCATAAATAACGATTCGCATGTTGAAGTAAATGTGTTTGATTGCATCCCACAACAATCAACTTAATTTACGTGAAGATATTGGGAAGGCCATTGAAGAACTGAAGAATGGTAAGGCATCCGGACCATATGGAATTCCAGACAAAATCTTAATGGAAGGAGATCCTATATTACTAGAATTAACACATGTCTTTTTACTAAAATTTGGTACACGGGAATAATCGCTGCTGAACTACGGTTGCTTTCAACATCACCATCTTTTAAGAAAGGTGACAAAACACAGTGTGGAAATTATCGAGGTATATGTTTGCTCTCTGTTACAGCGAAAATTATCTCTAGAGTATTTTCCTTTCACTGAAATATATCTACCAGAAAGGCAGTGAGTATTTAAACCCAAACGAGGCACAACGGATATGATCTTCAGCTCAGGACAAATGCAAAAGGAATTTGGAGAGCAAAATCAACCCTTGTATATGGCTTGTGGGCCTTGTTAATGACTTTGAATATGTTAATCCAGAAGCTGTTTGGAAATCCCTAGCTCTGATTTGATGTGCAAACAAATTCATTCAGATACTGAAACTGCTGCATGATGGCATGTTGCTACTATTCTTTCCACTAATGATCCTGGAGAGCTTTCCACACCACAACTGGTGTCAAGGATTGATGTGTAATTGTCCCAAAGTTATTTTAAGTATTTGTGGGATCTATACTCCACCACGTAAATGAGTAACTGCCATCGGATGTAGAACTTGCGTACAGAACTGACGGAAATCCGTTTAATAACAGCGACTGGAACCTAAGTCCAAAATGTCCTCAGTTCAGTTGTAAAGCTTCAATATCCAGATGACAATGTCTCAGCTAACTCATAAAAGGATCTGAAAACTAGCCTAAATGTATTTTACCAAACATATAAAAGTATTGGTCTAGAAATAAATATTGCTAAGACACAGATCCTTTACCAGCCTGTCCCAAATTCTAATATGAATACTCAAAGTATCACGATCAACGATCAGACTTTGCAGAATATAAATCACTTTCCTTATCTTGGTAGCAACCTTTCAATATGTGCAAACATTGATGCAGAAAGCCAGTAACGTTTAAGATGCTCTAACGCCGATTTTCGCCAGCTCCAAATTAGATTTTGATAATCATAATTTAAGTGTTAGAACAATGTTGTGTGTCTAAAATGCTGTTATAATTCTAAAACTTACCTACGATTGCGAGACTTGGAGTAATTCTAAAAGTCACCTAAAATGCCTGGAAAAATAACATCAACGATGTTTGCGGAGGATTTTGAAAAGTGAATTTCAATCTAATCGAACGAACGTCGGTATCCATGAGGAATCTAACACTATAAGCATGCAGGCAAATATAATGAGGAATCAAATACGCTGATCTGGACATATCGTTTACATGCCAGAAACACGCATCCCAAAACAAATCATACATTCCCAACTAAATAATGGTCTGCGCGATCATGGAGGGCAGTTAAAACGATTTAAGGATGTTTTAAAATGTAATCTACCGAGCTCGATAGCTGCAGTCGCTTAAGTGCGGCCAGTATCCAGTAATCGGGAGATAGTGGGTTCGAGCCCCACTGTCGGCAGCCCTGAAGATGGTTTTCCGTGGTTTCCCATTTTCACACCAGGCAAATGCCGGGGCTGTACCTTAATTAAGGCTACGGCCGCTTCCTTCCACTTCCTAGGCCTTTCCTCTCCCATCGTCGCCATAAGACAGATCTGTGTCGGTGCGACGTAAAACAAAGTAGCAAAAAAAATGTTATCTGAAGAAGTGTCAAATTGAGGCTGTCAACTGTAAAACTATAGCCAATGTCAAGAAAAAATGGCACCAAGTCGTATATTTTGGAGTTGACAGTTTTGAACAAGATAGAAGAAGGTTAGAGGCGGAATCGTGGTAAAGAAAGAGCATGGGTGGAAAATGGTGCTCTTTTACGATCCTCTGCTGCTACAACTAGTTTGTGTTATCACTGTAATCGAATAGCCTATCTGGGTCTGAAATTGGATTAATCAACCATTTGAGAAGACACGTTTGATTTTCAAGAAGACATATTTACATTTCACATTTTTGAGTTTTCACAATCTTTATAGCACTGATATCACATTTGTATAGAAGTTTGACGTCCTGCTGTGTAACATTTATTTTAAAGTCTCTACTCTCAAATTAATTTTGAACAGACACTCTGGTTAACACTAAATATCTGTATGACAAGTTATTTTTAACCACATAGACTGAACAAATAAGAAATATTTATGTGTATGTCTAATTGAAATTCTCTATTTATTTCAGAAGTCTTCTAACATCTTGACTTAGAGGAAGAACTATGGGTGTATTGTTCGACAGAATAGTTGAAACGTATAAATATTTTAATTACGATCTACAGGGTAAGTAAAACCTAATATAGTTAATTTAGGCCTAATTTTATTTCTTATTCCCTTCAGGTTTTCGAATATTCTGAACCAGCGACTAAATATTGTTCTAAAAACCGCCATGTTTACAAGTAGACGTATAATGTCGCAAGTCATATCCAAGTATAAGAGGTAACACTGATGATTCCTGCAGTAACCATCAGGGAGCAAACATGAAAAAAAAATTCTGTTAATCGTTACGATTAAAGGAAATTTAAATTCCACACACTTTACAAAATGCTTTTGCTACAAATAGGTGGAAAACAATTACGGCAGTGATCATGAAATGTGGTCTTCAGAGACATGTTTTGAAGACCCACAAGCGGAGTAAGATGCCGAAACAAATCCCTTTACATTCAACCACTTCGTTTAGTTTAGAGGAATTACCATCAGTGGACATGTTCTGCTGTTCAGAGCTGTTCGAAGATTGTTTTTGTGATGTTTAGAAGTAGCTCTACATTATGTTTCACGACAATAAATAAATACACGTAAACGTAAAGGCGGTAAAAGCGATCTCGGTTCGCCTGGAAGGACGTGGGTTCGAATCCCCGTCAGGAAGTCGAAAAATTTAAGAAACCAAAACCAAAAATGAGTACCAGGTTAATTCCTGGGGGCAAAGGCGGCCGGGCGTAGAGCTAACTACTCCACCCCATCACGTGCCGAGGTTACGAAAGGTGGAAGCCTTTACCTTCCACCCATCCAAGGGCCTTCATGGCCTGTACGGAGATGACTTTGCTTTTAGAGTACAACAAGAGGATAAATATTTTATATATTTGGTGCATTTCGCAAATACCTCTACTATTTAGGCCTACAATATATTGTTCTGGGTGATTTCCGACAAAGGAGAAGTGTTACAAAAATGTTGAAACTTCTGGTCTGGGAAGACTGGGGAGTGAGGGGACGATATTCTCGACTATGTGGTATGATTCGAGCTGTCAGTGGAGATATGGCGTGGACTGATAGTCTATTTGTAGATGAATAAGCGTCAACGGATCTTTTCAAAGCAGGAAAGATTATAATATGAAAATAAAGTTGGAATTCAATGGGACAAATTGGGGCAAATATTCATATACTGAACGAAGAGTACGGAGCTCGATAGCTGCAGTCGCGTAAGTGCGACCAGTATCCAGTATTCGGGAGATAGTGGGTCCGAACCGCACTGTCGGCAGCCCTGAAGATGATTTTCCGTGGTTTCCCATTTTCACACCAGACAAATGCTGGGGATGAACCTTATTAGGGCCACGGCGCCTCCTTCCCACTTCTAGCCCTTTCCTGTCCCATCGTCACCATAAGACCATAAGACTCCTAGACTACTGTGTAGCTACCGGCTGATATACTTGAACCTCGGAAGTGAATTTGCAGACATTTGACATTGTGAAAGCATTCTTTCCATGTTGTGTGACAATCGAGTATCCCTTTCTTGGTCAGTTTCATTGTTGCGTTTTAAACGCACCTATATTCGCTTTCCGTCTCGGCATAACGGGTTATCATGGATTTTGTATAGATAACGAAAATTTACTGGATATCTGTTAATTATTGTATCGTAACGTGTTCAACGAACGGTGACCGAAGCCATTAATAGCTGGTGCGCTGGCTCGGAATCTACTCTTTTATTATTCATTTACATTTGCATATATAAGAATGGAGATTGCACGGAAAATGAAATGACAATATCTCCAAAAGTATATATGAAAATTAAATTAAATCTACATTAGTTTATATTTATTCGTGTCAGTTGCACAATATAGGTTACAGATGCATAATTTATTACAAAATTAAAATATAATGACAATATTTGTGTTAAATTATGCAGTTATTTACAAAATTGCCCAGAATTTGACCACTTTAACAGCATTGATACTGGCCTGTGCTACATCCAGTTCTGTGCATTTAACAAGGCATAGAAAGCAATTAATAAGGTGCCTTGTCGTTTGTACCACGCCGCATTCACATAGGGTCTAATCCACCTTAGGAGGCCACATTTATTCATATTGTCCTTGGATCTTTCCAACGCCTGCTCTTAATCTGGTCAGTGCCTTCCATGTAGTTCAGGTTTCTTCATGACCATGGGGAAGCTTTCTCTCCAATTTCAAGCGTTCTGGATGAAAAGGGATCTTCTGTTTCCAGAGTAGAAGTCTGGTTCTCTTTGCATCTCCACTAGTGGGAGATGAGGAGAGCATGACACTGTCCCTGGACTTCAATCGAGTTGGTGGTAGTTTGTGTCCATGTAGGGGGTAGGCTGAGCTGGTAGAAGCCCTTAACCTCTAAAAATGTGCAGCTACTTCGCGTCTGATCTCAGGAAGGGCTATTCCTGCAAGGGAGAACAGTTTATCTGTTGGTGCTGGTTTCAGGCATCCTGTAATATGTCTGCATGTTTCATTCAGGGCGACATCGATCTTTTCGGCATGTGTAGATTTATACCAAACGGGACTAGCATATTCACCTGATGAGTAACAAAGTTGTCTTACCTATGAGGATGGGCACACCACTTTGAACCTGACACGTTACGGAGCAGGGGGTTACGAGAGGAGACCTTTGCCTTGATGTTTAAACAGTGATCCCTGTAAGTTAGAGAACTATCCAAAGTAACAACCGTGTATTTCGGTGTGTAATTATATTCAAGAACTTCGTAGTTCCATTTCACTTGCAGAATTCTTGAAGCTTGTTTGCTCTTCAGGTGGAAAGCACGTACTTGAGTGTTTGATGGGTTTGGTTTGAGATTATTGTTTTCATAATAGTAAGACAAAATATCCAATGCTGTAAGTGAGACTGTTTTCTGCTCTTTCAAAGCATTCACTCTGAGAAGCCAATTCTAGATCATCAGCGTATAGGAAGCTTTTAGTATGAAGTGGATGTGGCTGATCGTTGGTATGTATATTGAAAAGGAAGGGAGCTAGCACACTTCCGTGAGGAAGACCATTCTTTTGCCTTCTCCATCGACTTCGTTGACTCCGAAAGTCAACAAAGAATAGTCGATTATGTAAAAGGGCAGCAACAATTCTGGTAAGCTTGAAAGCCTTTGTAAGGCTCTACAGTTTTTGTAACATGATTTGATGTTGCACGGTGTCATAGGCACAAGAAAGGTCTACAAACGCTACGCATGTGATTTCTCGGGGTTGAAAACCATATTCTATATACTGTATTAGGTTTACTACTTGTGTAGTGCACTTCATGGCTGGCTTAAAACCAGCTTGCTCTGGGATAAACAAAGGCTCCACAAAAAATGAGTGCAAATTATTGCAATTGGACTAGACAAAAGAGCAACTGAATGGGTTGCTATATTTCTAGAAAATAGATCTCAGAGAATTAGAATAGGCGAAGCTTTATCTGACCCTGTAATAATTAAGAAGGGAATTCCTCAAGGCAGTATTATTGGGCCTTTATATTTCCTTATATATATAAATGATATGAGTAAACAAGTGGAATCAGAGGTAAGGCTTTTTGCGGATGATGTTATTCTGTATAGAGTAATAAATTACAAGACTGTGAACAACTGCAACGTGACCTCGATAATGTTGTGAGATGGACAGCAGGCAATGGTATGTTGATAAACGGGGTTAAAAGTCAGGTTGTGAGTTTCACAAATAGGAAAAGTCCTTTCAGTTTTAATTACTGCGTTGATGGGGTGAAAGTTCCTTTTGGGGATCATTGTAAGTACTTAGGTGTTAATATAAGGAAAGATTTTCATTGGGGTAATCACATAAATAGGATTGTAAATAAAGGGCACAGATCTCTGCACATGGTTAGAGGGTGTTTAGAGGTTGTAGTAAGGATGTAAAGGAGAGGCCATATAAGTCTCTGGTAAGACCCCAACTAGAGTATGGTTCCAGTGTATGGGAGCCACACCATGATTACTTGATTCAAGAACTGGAAAAAATCCAAAGAAAAGCAGCTCGATTTGTTCTGGGTGATTTCCAACAAAACAGTAGCAATACAAAAATGTTGCAAAGTTTGAGCTGGAAAGAACTGGGAGAAAGAAGAAGAGCTGCTCAACTAAGTGGTAAGTTCCGATCTGTCAGCGGAGAGATGGCGTGGGATGACATTAGTAGACGAATAAGTTTGAGTGACGTATTTAAAAGTAGGAAAGATCACATTATGATGTTAAAGTTGGAATTCAAGAGGACAAATTGGGGCAAATATTCGTTTATAGGAAGGGGAGTTAGGGATTTGAATAACTTACCAAGGGAGATGTTCAATAAATTTCCAAATTCTTTGAAATCATTTAAGAAAAGGCTAGGAATACAATAGACAGGGAATCTGCCACATGTGCGACTGTCCTAAATGCAGATCAGAATTGATTGATTGATTGATTGATTGATTGATTGATTGATTGATTGATTGATTGATTGATTGATTGATTGATTGATTGATTGATTGATTGATTGATTGATTGATTGATTGATTGATTGATTGATTGATTGATTGATTGATTGATTGATTGATTGATTGATTGATTGATTGATTGATTGATTGATTGATTGATTGATTGATTGATTGATTGATTGATTGATTGATTGATTGTGCAAGACGGTTAAGAAGCATCCTTTCAAACATCTTGTAAAAGTGACACAAAAGGGAGATCTGTTGAAAGTTCTTTGGGTCACTAATGTCCATTTCGGCTTTAAGGATAGCAACTACTCTGGACTTCCTCCAGATTTTTGGAATATGACAGAGCTCTAAGCAGTTATAAAGTTGAAGTATCCATTCGTAGGTAGCATTTCCAAAATGTTTAATTTGCTCTATAAGAATGCCGTCTAGACCAGGTGCTTTTCTATTCTTGCACATCTTGATAGTATTTTCCAGCTCTCCAACAACAAAAGGTTGGGATAATTCACAGGATTCATCTTCAATATTTCTTAGAAACTTCATTGGTCTAGCTCTGCGTTTAACTTTGCCGTTCAAGAAGAGCTGATGGGTGATTTCATTATGGGGAACATTATGATGAGCAGATGCCTTGGGGGGGGGGGTCATTGTTCAAACGTTTTGGTAGTCTCCATGCTCTCATGCTGCTCTGCGACATATTCAATTCTTCCCAACGTCCCCTATTCAATTTACCAACAGTCTTTATCAGTTTATTGCCAGCCTGTATTGTTTCTTCACTAAAAGGATCCGCTTCAAAAAGGGAAATGCAGTTATCCAGATATTTTTCTGCTCAAGGATCTAAACCTTGTATCTACTGTGTTTAGCAACCACATCCACATGGGATTGACTTGCGTGAACATTTCTTGATAGCATCAGTGAACTTATCATATGATTCTGGACTGGGATCAATGTCCACGGTCGTTTAATCTCGACTTTTGGTGAAGTTATCCCAGTCAGCTTTCTGAAAATTGTACCTTCTTCGACAAGGTATTATTTGAGGTCGAACCGCTGAGAACACTTGATACTTAATTGGTCTTTGCTGAGTATGAGGAATAGGTTCACAGACTTCAATTACACATTGATGGGATATGGTATTAGTAACAAATATGAGATCAGAATTGTATCCGCGTTTCCATCTGCCACAACTGAAGGAGGGTGGATGCTTGCTGTCATGAATTAAAGACAATTGATTCATTTCAGCCCAATTTCTAACAGCTATTCCATCTTCGGCTTCATCTCTATACCCACAAATGGAACTATGGCTATTGAAGTCACCCATAACAAAATGGATCATACTTCCTTGAAGATTAACGGACTGGGAGAAGTGAAATGGAACATTTGATGGTTTATAAACTGACGTTATCAAACAGCTTGATAATTCTGTTGATATCAGTTCCATATGATCACCTTCAGAAACGGAGGTTGATAGTATGTTGAGTTCAGGCCTTGCAAAGATGGCACTGCCGTATTCTCCATGTGGTCTCTCGGCGACAAGTCGCATTCCTGGTACTTTTTCTCGGTTTTGTGTACTGCTTCTGTGAGTTTCCTGAACACAAAGAACGTCACATATATGAGTGTGTCATATTTTCTATAATATGACCTCTTTATTCGATGGCATGCCCTCTATGTTGACTGACAGGATTATTAGTTACTTGAGGGTATGAACAACTTATTTTCGATAAGGATTACATAATTTATTTAAAAATTGTTTTTAAATTTGACGTTTCTTATGCAAACTGTAATATAAAAACAGTTATAGTGGGTTACGTTTTTTTGCCTATTTGCTTTACGTCGCACCAACACAGATATGTCTTACGGCGATGATGGGATAGGAAAGGCCGAGGAATTGGAAGGAAGCGGCCGTGGCCTTAATTAAGGTCCAGCCCCGGCATTTGCCTGGTGTGAAAATGGGAAACCACGGAAAACCATCTTCAGGGCTGCCGACAGTGGGGCTCGAACCCACTATCTCCCGATTACTGGACATTGGCCGCACTTAAGCTCCAACTATCGAGCTCGGTGGGTTATGTTTTAAAGACAGATATATTCCCGGACGATTTTTAAAAACCTGTTAAGCTGAACAATTCCTATCCTCATAGTATAGATGTATGTTTAATGGTTTAGACAGCGTAAGCTAAAAAGGTTAACGGACGACCGGTTTTTCTTGGACTGGTTTCCCTTAAATCGGTACAGTTACATAAAAACAATTATAGAGGGCTATGTATTAAAGAATCGTACATATGCTGCCGCAGAGTTTGTTGTAGAACCTTTTATTGTGAACAATTCCTACCCTCAGAGTATAGATGTATCTTTAAAGGTTTAGCCAGCTAAAAAAGGCATACAAGTGCTTCGACTTGCTTCACTGAAATCGAACTGTTCGGCTTCCTTTGGTGATAGATGAATGTTTTTGCATATAAACCTTTGTCAAGAAAGGTTTAATAGATTGGCGAAAACAGCATCAAAGTCCATACGGTGTTTCATGAGATTAGCCGTCACAGACAGACAGACAGACAGACAGACAGACAGACAGACAGACAGACAGACAGACAGACAGACAGACAGACAGACAGACAGACAGACAGACTTTCAGGGCTTTATTTTATACTAAACAGGCTAAAACTATCCATATAAAAATAATATAGTCTGTATACTCGTACAATGAAGTACTGACTTACTAACCACTGGGCGAGTTGGCCGTGCGGTGAGGAGCGAGCGACTATGAGCTTGCATCCGGGAGATAGTGGGTTCGAATCCCACTGTCGGCAGCCCTGAAGATGGTTTTCCGCGGTTTCCCATTTTCACATCGGGCAAATGCTGGGGCTGTACCATAATTAAGGCCACGGCCGCTTCCTTCCAACTTCTAGGCATTTCCTATCCCATCGTCGGCGTAAAACCTATCTGTATCGGTGCGACGTAAAGCCACTAGAAAAAATGTACTAACCAAGCACATCTCTCTAGATAGCCATGACGTTTACAGCAATGTTATCTGTTTATTCTTCATCCCGCAAGCTGGTTGGAATCTCGAATAGTACCCTGGGTATGCAACTATAATTATTTGAAAAAGACAGTAGCAGGGCAGAAGTAAAAAAAAATATGCTTTCGCGAAATTACAAAGATTTTGTGTTTTGTTTTCCCTCTAAATTATGATAGAACCTTGTTTGAAAAGCATGTCCATAATCTCATATTATCAATTCTTAGCATTTGACAACAATTGGACAGCATTTGGATGAAAGAGAATGTTATATATCTATTTCGATGAATCAATGTCAATTTCCCTCTGAGGAAATTAATTTGAATACATTTTTTCAGATAATATAGGGAAACATTTAAAACACCCCTTGTAATTTCTTGGAAGTATTTGTATTTTTCTTCTTCCCAGCTTACTCCTATCTTCTGGAAATGAATATAGGTGAATGTCGAAAGTTTCCATATATAGGATACTGCAGGAAATATTATCTTCTCTACGAAGTCCACAGGACATAAGTAAATAAATCTAAATATAAACAAATAAATTCATAAATGAATTAAATAATCAATTTAATACCATAATATGACCATCAATCAACTCAGAATACGTTTCTTTTAATAAGTTACAAGATACGTTATATAAAGGGAGAGAATGGTTATGTAATTCGGATATACAGGATTATCCATCGTCCTCAAGCAAGTGTTTTGTTTGCAATGTAATCAGTTGATACTTTACTAAATCTAATAATAGACATTCTATGTTTACAGATCCCCGGGCAGCAGAACTGTTCTACGTCAACACGCCATGGTTCTGGTTATCCCTCGATATTTGCTACATCTTCTTCGTACGGTATTGTGGGCCGAAGTTCATGAAAGACAGGCAACCTTATAAGCTGGAAGGAATTATGAGGATATACAACATCTTTCAAGTAGTAGCCAATGCCTACGTATTTTACCAGGTTAATTTTACTACTATATTAAAAGAAATCTAGTGTATACTTTAACCTCCTGAGGCCTGGTGTCGTTTGAAAAGGACACTGTTTAAAAATGAAATATCCCGTAAAATAAATGTTTTAAAAATAAAATAAATAAAAATTGTCCTTTTGTTGGTGTTCCATTTTTTATTATTATTATTCTTTTTTTGAATTCACTTACTTTGGTGTGATACGCTTCTTACTTCACTGTCTCCCACCAAGACACCGTTAAAGAAGTATACACTTTTATGACGTTTGACCAAAAGAGAAATGTTCTGGGCCTCAGGACGTTGATCCTTCAGTTATGGAGGCATGAACAGTTTAATTTTGACTCATGTTAAACATTTTTGCATCAACTATTGTACTATATCTCGTTCAGTAACGAGAGTAGAAGAATGTTGACAAGTATTTCGCACTGATTAGTGCAGGGATGGGCAGCCTCTGGGGGAAGAGAAGTTGACAACATTCATTCACTCCACTTATGTAGGACGTTACTGCATTTGTTTACATCAAGACGACGAAGTCTTTTACTGCCTTATCCTGCGTCTAGATAAAACTGATGATGACAGGGCACTGTACTGAACATATCTGAAGCACTCTGGTAGGACTCAACATGAACATTGAATTGTGTATAGAATTTAAACACGTGTTATTAACTTATTCCCATTAAAATCATTAAGGCATTCCTAGCTATTTAAGTGTTGTAGATTGCTATCTATACCTACATTAGGAAGAAAGATGTTCGTATATAGACGTAAAGTTGGCATAAGATGAGAGTCTGTTTTATACGTACACGTGCATCATTCTTAAACTCGTTCCATATTTTTAACCGTTCACAGACGTTAGCCTAGGCAAAATCAGTCTTAATCGTCGTTGCAAGAATAGCGTAACATTGGAAGATGTTATAGACATGATAGTGTACAGGCTTTTGATCTTATGCCGTGTCAAGAAAATAAGGTGAAATTCTTAACGTTTCGCAGAGAACTGTGCTCTGCGTCCTCAGAAGAAATCTCGACTGTCCACGGGAAAGGCTTCTCAAACCATGACAACTTAGAATTTGGACGTTATAATAGAAGTGGAAATGGTACGTTCATTCGCCACCAGATGGCCCCCTGGACGTGGCACAACGCTAGAGTTCGAAGCGGAAGCTGACCGAACAAGCGGTTCACATAACGTGTTTGCGTAACATATGACAGGTATAAGACATAGACATAAGCCTGGAATGAAACATCTGACGACGAGGAACGTACGAATTTGGAAAACACCGAGACGAAATAACAATAGTGAAGGGACAGGGAAGGGAACTACCTCCATAAATTCTTAATGGCTGGCAACCAGGTATTACACCGGCTATCAATTAAGTCATTCTCACCGCTTGTGGAATCGCTACAGTAAAACAGGCCAGTTCACAAGGAGCGTAGAACAATGTCGTGGACGCATGACAACCCCACGGGATGACCGATATCTGACCGTCTGTGCGTTGCGGTATCGTTCAGCAACTGCCAGAGAACTGCAACAAGACCTCAGGAGGGTCACTGGAGTCACGGTGTCTGACTAGACAGTAAGGAACAGGTTAAGAGAAGTGTCCTTACGAGCCAGAGGTCCTATTCGAGTGCCCCGTGTAACGCAGCAATATCGCGCGGATCGCCATCTGCTTGCCCATACCCACGTGAACTGGCAACTTCGCCAATGGAGATCTGTGTTTTTCACAGACGAGTCCTTATTTCCCCTGACACAGTGTGATGGACGTCAACGTGTACGGAGACGCCATGGTGAGCAGTACATGCCAAATGTAGTCCATGAAGACGACCGACTCGGACATGCTTCTGTGATGGTGTGGGGTGGCATCAGTATTGATGGTCGTACGGGTCTTGTCGTCGTCCGTGGTAATCTCACCGCTGCGGGGAACATCGTGTAGATATTGCTACAGCATGTGTTGGTTGCTGCACACGGCATTGGTCCTGAATTCGCACTCATGCACGACAATGCCAGGGCTCATGTAGCCCGCATCACCAGAGCTGTCTTGCAACAACTGGACATTCAAGAGATGGAATGGCCAGCAGTGAGTCCCGACCTTAAACCCATCGAGTATGTGTGGGATAGGATTGACAGAAGTGTTCGTGAGCGTCCTGTTCCACCACAATCTCTCCAAGACCTCGAACAGCCTCTCATTCAAGAATGGGACCTGATACCTCAATGTGACCTCCGTCGACTTATACAGAGCATACAACGTAGGTGACAAGCTGTGATAAAGGCTTGTGGAGGACATACACCATACTGAAGCTCTCCAACTGTGATAAAAAACTACCCTGGAAAAGTGTTATCCCTTTGTTTTCGGTTCTATTTGGGCACTTCCGTCTGTGTTCTGAAAATGAACGCGAAGCCTTCCATGTTCTTTTGTATACTTCAACGGTAAAGAATAAGTATTTAATTGGTAATATACCTGGGTGTGAGGTATTATCTGGTGGAGCATGACATACGTCAAAATCATGTTCTCTTAATTGTTTTGAACTGTGTATTTAGGATGGAGTTTTCACACAAAATGTATTTTACCACCCAGATCACTCAGAACCACTATCAGTTTCCATTTCACACACAACTCATTTTACAGGTTTATGTCACTTTCTAGGGCAATAAATTGTGTCACTCCTAATTTTCTGGTTTTAAGAACAACTGTTATAATTTAAGAACTTCCCCAAAGATAGGAGAACCGCTCTCTTTGCAGGCGATACATCAGGTTTACACACTTCCACAAGATTAAGTTGTGAGTTATCCAGGTACTTGCAAGCTTCAGTCATGAATTAGAATGGCCGATACACAGCATGTCTCTGACTCTGTCACAATACCGCGATTATTATAATACAAGCGAAAAAAAATCTGTGCGTTATTGAAAATGTATAGCCTTTAGCACGGGATGACTGATGAAACATATAATCAAGAGCCAACGACTATTTTTATCAAATTTCCGGCCAGTCTTAAAAGACTTTGGTTGTTGCCTACACTATTTCATCAAATTTAGATACTGATCAGTAACTTCAACCCTTTCCAGCAAAGAGCCATACATCCCGAAGTTTCTGTCGCACTGGTTGTACAAGTGAACTCTTATGGGAAAAATATGCCACACCCAAACATGTGGAAAGCCAAGCACTGAACGTTTACAACTACAGAATTTTTATACTGGCATTTACGTGAGTCAGAAAAGAAACCAAAGGAACGAGCACACCGAATGAGGATCCTTTTTAGCTTCAGATTCCAGGAAACAATAAAAATAACTTGTTCCGTCCTCAACCTCATTTACGAAATCTGCAACACAGCAAGTAAGAATTTTCTGCACACTGGGTTCCCCACAGCTCCTGGTTTTACACTGTATCTCCAAAAATACCCCCTATTTGTTTCCGGAGGAATTTTTGTAATGTACGCCATTAAAAGTGTTTGCTGGGAATTGTATCGCCAACATCCAAAAACGGATTTTTTTTGGCTAGTTGCTTTACGTCGCGCCGACACAGATAGGTCTTACGGCGACGATGGGATAGGAAAGGCCTGGGAAGTGGAAGGAAGCGGCTGTGGCCTTAATTAAGGTACATCCCCGGTATTTGCCTGGTGGGAAAATGGGAAACCAAGGAAAACCATCTTCAGGGCTGCCGACAGTGGGACTCGAACCAACTATCTCCCGATTACTGGATACTGACCTCACTTAAGCGACTGCAGCTATCGAGCTCGGTAAATGGAATGTATAGCTCTTCATTTTGTTCCTCTGTGTTCACATTTTCAGAACATCTGAAATTAGTGAAACAAATTGAACATTTTTACGAATGATCTTACTATTTACAATTTCCTATACTATATTTTGGGATCCACGTGTTTAGTTTAGATTAAAGCTGCATACACTTTTTTTTCTTCACAACATGAGGTTACAAGCTTGAACTTCTTAACCTAAACATGTTTCCCTGATTGAGACATGTAAGCTCTCCCACTGTTGCGATTTCGCTTAGCAACATTTCTTTGGCACAAATAAGAACATTTGCTACGCTTTCTACCCTTATTTTTAGTTATAGTAGATTAGACATTTTGCTGAACACTGGCGTGCCCAGCGTGGCGGCAAAGAGTGAGTTAGGCGGACGAAGCATTCCATGCAAGAGGAGCGTTGCACACGGTAAATGTGTATAGCATCTGCCATCTAGGAGCATGATAGGGAAATAAGTTTTAGTTCATAGCTGCTCTAGGTTTCAGGGTTTACAAACTGCACATTTGAAAGGAAACCTTAAGGCAATGTGAATCAACAGCTACAAATAAACACGAGCGAGCAAATTTAACACAAAAATTCATTAAAATGAGGCATTATACACATGAAGAAAACACTAATTATGCGTGTGTCGTAAGCACTTTACGACGTGTGGACACACGGTGATTATTCAAGCTTACTTTATTGAGTAAATTTGTATCCTACATACGCGTCACATCACGTCAGATCCTAACCGCTGCATGTCTACACACTTGGGAATCCATATGTTTGTACTTTCTAACCATAATTCATTGGGATTATTTAATTACACTATCAAAGGAAAGAATCTTGTAATAAAAGTCATATTTCATGCCTAAACTGGTGGATTCAGATCATGAATATAATATGCAAACTCACAAATCATAGGAAACACCTAAACGAAAATTTAAACACTATTTACACACTTGTGAATATCAACACACGTCGCACGTCTCAACGAAGCCATCTTTTCTATTTTCAGAATGAGCAGGATCTCGTGAATTCGACCAAATCTGACCATAAATCGTCTAGATATATTTCAACACTGGCACCATCATATAATTCGCAGATATAACAATCATGACACAAGCATTCTAAACTGCAATATCCTGGATCTGCAAACCCTGTCAACGTTGTTATCTGAACATGGCAACACATTCCAGATACCAATCATTTCACTTGGAAAATAGCACAGACCGCTACATGCAAGCGTCACATAATTTCAGAATAATGTCACCTCAGCATGTTAGGAATCATTTACTAAGACACTCCGGAAAGCATGGACAATATTCATGGGAACAGATGATATTAACAACAATAACACAGGCCTAGATTTCGTTATTCAAGACACTCCGTGTCAGCAAAACATCTATATCTCACAATACGTCAGAACAATTCTACGATGAAATAACTTAATGATCAAGGGAGACTTAATACTCGTACATACATTCTTAGCCAAATTTAACACAATATTACACCAGCCTAATCACTGCTAGGCCCTAGTACGGCGCTGGACAACATTAACAGATTGGATATTAGACAATTGCTCCTAATTACTGCCAAGGCTGTCAAAATCCATCATAATTCACAAAACCCATATCCACTCGCCTCTCTCGGAAGACTGATAATTAATCCAATGGTGCTATAATTCACCCACACAGTCAGCTTAACACTTTTCATAAATTCGACATTTATCTAATCAAATCCTTCCTACCAAAATAACATTAATTAATGTATGATACTTCAGATAACATTCGCTTTACAAAAAATTGACAACACAAGTTTACTAAACGTTAAAACGATCCAACCTTGCACATGTAAAAAACCAATAATTTATATACAAATTTTAAGATCAATAAATTTAGAGTGAAATCAAAATCAACGTTCTCTCTCATGATATTTCCAACTCGTTACAAATAGCATTATTAAAATGTTACTATGAAGACGCATGTAAAATTTCACCACACGAGTCCTGTATCAAACCAGACTGTATGGCACTAGAGCCCTGTCAAACCTTAACCTACAAAGCGACTGTTGATCAGCCCGAATGCCTGAAAATTATGAGGTTATACGTGGTCAACATAAAGAATGCTCTCAGGCGTTTCTACACCGGGGCCTCTATCTTAGGTCTTCTCACGTAGGCTGATTGAATCTGGAACCAGCCTTCATAAAATGGTAAAAAAACCTCACCCCGGGCCTTCGGGTAGGAGGCCGGTATGCTACCCCCTACGCAGCAAAGCGTTGGAAGAAAAGATATAAATATAAACCTACTGCACTAGTTCGTACGCGAAGAAAGGATGCACGGGCAAACGTAGAAGTAGAAAACGTATTAGGCAGAATATGTAGCTTCATAGATAATAACGTAGACAATTTATCGTTACTAAAGATAAAAAATCTATTAATTAATATACATGGTGTGAAGCTGCTCTAACAGAAAAGTTCTGAGGCATAGAATATATGGAACTACACCAAAGAGGATTTTGATGGGTTCAGAACTCAGATGAAGTTGAAACCGAAGTTTTCAGAAACGCCAGACGAAAATTTGAAGGAGACAAATTAAGGGATATTTCAAAAATACTTCAAGAAGAACAACACAAGAAACTTCTACAAGACCTTCAAATCAAAATTTAGAAAAAAATTCTCCACCCACTATCTGTTTCAAGAACGATTTCGTTAATTTGATTCTGAACAACAAACAAAATTATGAACATTTGGCCAAATACTTTAAAGTATTACTGAACGGTGAACCTCCAAAGAAAGAGATGTCCTTCCAAGAACACCAATGAAACCTTTTCGACTCAGCCCCACCAGGCAAAGAGGAAATAAAAGAAATCACTAAGGACCTCAAAAATAACAAAACATCCGGTAAAGATTCAATCATGGCGTAAGTTCGAAAATATTCAGGGGGTAAATTATTAGATCAGTTCGTCAGACTCTTCCAAAATATTTAGGAAATGATACAGATGAATGGAAGTATGCTATCATTCTACCATTACATAAAAAGGGAGAAAAAACTAATTTTAACAACTATAGAGGTATATTACTCCTGTCAGTCGCATACAAGGTATTGTCCAAAGCGCCCCAGAATAGAATAGAGAATCACATAGATCAAGAGTTGAGGAAATACCAGGCAGTATTCAGGAAAGGACGGTCCTGTGCGGAGCAGATATTTACCATCAAGGCTTTGATCAAAACTAAAATTTTAGCAGCAAACAAGGAGGTAATTATGACATTTGTAGATTTCAAAAAGGCATATGACTGTGTCGAAAGGGACACATTAATAAAAGTGCTGAAAGCATTTCGAATTGATGAAAAAACAACTAATATAATACAGCAGAGATTAGCAAACACCCGGTCACAAGTAAAATTCTTTGGAGAGCTATCGGAAACGTTTGAAATCAAGACAGGTGTAAGGCAAGGAGATGGCCTCTCCTCAGTCCTTTTCAACTGCGTCCTGGAGAAGATGATAAGGGAATTGCGAAAAGAAATGAATCAGCAAATTATTTCGAATGGAATCAAGATAGGACAGAAAAAGGCTGGACTTACATTTGGATATCTTGCATTTGCAGACGACTTAATGTTTTTCGCTGAAAATCTAGAGACTTCCACTACACAGATAGATGTTTCGCAAGAAACAGCAGAAAAGTCAGGACTGCAAATATCCTTTGAGAAAACTAACTACATGTACATAGATCCCAAATAACCAACATGGATAATGCATATCAAGTATGGTGACATAAAAAGGGTCCACAGACTCAAATATCTAGGGGAAATTCTGACTCCCGACAACCAACGAGAAGCAAGCTATCGAAGAAAGAGGGAAGAAAATGGAGATTGTATTCAGACTATGCCAGGAAACTTGTACGTACAAATCCCTCTCCTATCAAGCCAAACTCAGATACTACTGTACAATACCGTGGTGAAACATGAATGCCTCTGTGCAGCAGGGAAAATTGCCAGAAATGTAATTACCGAAATAGAAAGAGCGTAAATTTCTGAGGAAAATTCTGGGACCCAAGAAAGCAACAGGAAATTAGTTTAACCTCCATTTGAGATAAAATCAAGAGCTGTATGAAGAACATTTCAAACTCGATAAGAAAAAAGGCGACTGATTTTCTATGGACACCTGAGAAGAATGTGTCCGGAACACCAAGCAAATAAGATCCTCATTTTCCAGGAAAGAAGATTTTTGTTTCTTTTGTTTTGCTACTTGCTTTACGTCGCACCGACACAGATAGGTCTTATGGTGACAAGAAAGAAGAAATACCCAAGTATCATGGCTGAAGGAAGTTCATCAGGATGTTTAAATTGTGGCATTGAGGAGGGAGATATTACAAAGAGAGCAGTGCTCAGAATTAAAATTGCGAAGGTGACGGATATATTCGTAGATAAATCCACGAGAACAAGGAGGGTGTTCTCGGATTACCAACGAGCAAAAGAGAGGCAGAAAAAGAAGGAGTTTTGGCGTAAAATATAAAGAACATCGACAGTCAAGGAAGTTGTGTAAGCGTAACCCATAATCGGTTGAAACGTTCCTAAATAAATAAATAAATAAATAAATAATACATGGTGTTAGTTGGAATGATAAAACTAGCCGTCTGGTGGCCATGACCATCAAGACGTTGAAGTCTAAACGGCCTGACAACGTGGTTAGCCGGTTCGAGTTGAAAAAGTTTTCACCATCAGAAAGTTGGCCGGCAGATTAGGGGAGGTGGTGGTATACCATTTATAATCACTAGATAGCGTGCCAAAAGCCTGGATTACCGGGCGAGTTGGCTGTGCGCGTAGAGGCGCGCGGCTGTGAGCTTGCATCCGGGAGATAGTAGGTTCGAATCCCACTATCGGCAGCCCTGAAGATGGTTTTCCATGGTTTCCCATTTTCACACCAGGCAAATGCTGGGGCTGTACCTTAATTCAGGCCACAGCCGCTTCCTTCCAACTCCAAGGCCTTTCCTACCCCATCGTCGCCATAAGACCTATCTGTGTCGGTGCGACGTAAAGCCCCTAGCAAAGCCTGGATTAAATTCTAAACCTGTCTGAAATCCTCATATGGATCAGGATCTTAAAAAGTGTGGCATTGAGGAGGGAGATACTACAAAGAGAACAGTGTTCAGAAGTAAAATTGCGGAGGTGACGGATCTGTTCCTATGACGCTGTTCTTGGTGATTCGCCCATCGGATGGAGACATTAAGATTTGAGTACTAACTCTTGTCTTTGCTTAAAAATAAAAACACTGCACATTTTGAGCAAGACACAAAACTGAACACACTGCATCCAGAAAACCTGTATCAGCTTCGTTCTGTATTTAACCTGAGCCGGTGCTCTCTCCAGTCTCGAATTTTCCGAAACTGGCTTTTAGTGAGTCAAAACGAATACCAAACTTTTACTGAATGCAGCATTATGTAACCTCTTCCCGCACATCAGCAGATGCAACTGTAAATCCATAGTGCAGCCAACTACTGAACAACCAATAACATAGGTATTCTATTAACATCCTGGAGCACATTGGAAGCACGCTCTAGTTAAGTAAATTCGTTTCAGAGGCGTCTACATAACTTCTTAAACCCTTGTTTTCAACCTTATCTCTAAAATACGGGTTTCATTGTGTCGTTGAAGTGAATAATTATTAATATTTTACAATTCATAATAAATGAGCCTAATTATTTTTTCAAAATATATGCAAAATTATTTCTTGTGTATTATTTAAACTATTTTAAATTTTTATTACATACCTTACCGGGTCGGAGAAAATAAATAAATCAAAGCAGAAATATAACACCACGTATATGAGCCAAAATATACCATTTAACTGTCCGCTTTTTCCCTGGGTAGTTCAACGTCAGTGCCAGCAGAACTTTCGATCTTGATCTCCAACAAAGCTAACTAAAATTTCCTAAAGATGTAAGTAGGACAGGAACTGCACTACGTATGAGTAAATTAGAATTGAAGTAAAAATTGGCTTTGAAAAAGTTTAATCCGCTACAACTTAAAACTTTGGTAAAGATAATTCCCTTTTAGAAAACAACAGATTGTAGATGACAAGTTATCAAGTGATAGCGGGACCTTTCCGTCTAAACAAGTTTAAATCACAATAACTAGGAATCCGTGTGTCAGTTACATAGAGGCTACACTAAACGTTTAGATAAACAGACTCGATTATCTGCGTCGTACTTAAACGTCCTGATACATGAGGTATGAAACAGAAATCGTCGCATATAAAAGGAAAATAAGATTAAAATTATTCCCAATTAATTAGGGACACATAATCCAAAATAATGCCAGGTTCAGGAATTTCTGATACCCCCAAAAGGACAATGAGGATAATATGAGCGCGATTTCATAATCACATATTCCTCTGGATCTGAAATTAGCACACAAAAAACACTGGTCCTGAGAAACTGGAGACGTAGACGAATTTCTGGGCCACATACTGCGGAGACGTTCATTGATTTTACATAGCTCCGGGAAATGAATGGCAAGGCCGTCTTCCTCCCTCTGTTCCAAACATAACATTCATCTGTCTGCAGATACACATAGCTACACGGCAAGCTTCCCACAAGTCTGCTTATCATCACATAACTAATAGGTCTCCTTCATGCCTGTCAGTACAAGGCAGCACTCAGCTGAACCAAATCTCATCCATTCGCTAGGGAACATCACCATATTGCGGGGGCTTATGGCCTCCCATTAACACATAATAACATGTCACTCTGGTCTGGAATCCTTTTTCTCAGATTCTTAATTCCCATTGGATAGGCCTACATGCTGTATCTCACTTCAGGTCATCCGGAATATACTCATTAAATCCCTTTTCTTCACTCAACTGACCCTGGTACAAGCCACGTCCATAGACATGTGTTAGCTTGCCGGAATAATTTCGAAACCCCTCTTAGTGCAACGTTTCGATTTGATATCCATAGCTTCCGCTGCATAACTGAAAAGGTCATGCACATTAACAAAATATGCAATTACATTCCTTATGTCACCTGGCATTCCCAGTAAGTACTTCACAATTGCCTATCATTTGCGAAATTTGGTTACATGAGTAATTAGCACCATGTTTTCATACCCCCCAGGCATATTTCATTCCTCGTTGCTTCTTATATGTGTGGTATCTGTGAAACCCAAGACATCATTCGAGTCGCTCTGTCCCTTAATCTGGCTTCCTTCCTCTCTCACACAACTTGCCAAGCCCAAAACTAGCTCATGCTGTTCCCCTTCGAGCTCCGAGCTTCCTTTCGTGCCTTTCTTGTTTCGACATTCTGTATATCGCTTCTACTGCCCATGATGCGTTAAATAATAGCCCTATCACCATGAAATGACAAGGTTCAATATGGAAAAAATGCCGATCCCCTCCTCCATCACTTCACGCCTACTCCCCACTACCAGTTCAGGGTTGCAACCCATGCTTTAAAAACCACTAGATTACACGAAAGATATGTCTGTTCTGGTCAACAGTAAGATAATTTTAAACAGCTACGTTTGAAAAAAGAAAACTATACCCACCATCAGCTCGCAAAACGTATTATTGAAACCGTTCAGTACCGCGTTAATGGACACTTCATGAATCCCAGTAAGACATATGTGCCGTTTTCCGCATCATTCTATGAAGTATTTGGTTGCAACAGCATTTTTACGCCCAGTCCGGGATACGAACGTCGTTGCACGAGCTCGGAGGCAAGAGCTCTAGTTATGCCTACAGAGAGGGAGAAGCTGTGAGTAAGCGCGACCTTGGTATTGCCACCTCTATCGTGCAAGAGAGACGGAAAGATGACGCGCCTCTAACAAGGCTCCCTGTGTCAGAAGGCGTGGTATTGTTTCAACGCAAGAACTGGATATTACCACCAGTTTCTCACCTATTTCTTGGATACCAACTCACAAATTACGCGGTCTAAGCAATAATAATAATAACAACAACAACAATAATAATAATAATAACAATAATAATAATACTAATAAAATTTCGTTACAAGCCCAGGAGAATTATATGAAAGGAATCAATGAAGTCCGCCTAATTTAACTTATTTAATAATGTAGAGACATGAGTTACTTCTCGAACACATTCTTAATGACGTATTTAGATAACACCGCAATGATGGACAACAGATGTCTTTGGCAGTGTTCGTTACCCCCACCATCAAGCGCCAAAAAGTCAAAGAATGCTTTAGCAATTACTATGAAATCTGCGATGCGATTTGGATGAAAATAGATCAGTAGATAGAGGGTGTAGAGATCTATAATCTGAATATCCATTCGACTCAGGAAGTTGATTAATAGCGGAGCGATTGTGTTAAAGTGGGAGGAGCTTTCCACTTCCTTGGCGAACTTCACCGATCTGCTACAAAAGGAGCTCCCACCTGCTTGCCAATATCCATTCTATTCATGTTATTGAGTCTGTTCAGTTATAAATTATTCTGTTTCAGCCAGAGGCTTATGTATTTCATAGTGCAACCTAAGTGTTCCCATCTAGAACTACAATTATTGTATGGTGTACGTTTGTGATACTGACATCAGTACTCAGTGAAGGAACGAATTCAAATAATGCAATTTTCAGGCTAAAAAATGAATTTCATTTAAAAACCGGGTTACGTTAACTGCAAATCGTCAGTGTACGGTGAAATATTAAGCATATAGAACTAATATTAGCGGCAGAAAATGTCATAAAATAAATTTAGTCCGATCAACCTGGGATGTGTGCCATAATTGAAGAGTGACGATAAGTTGGTGATAGACACATTATCGAATATTTGTGTCTGTAACGAACGGCGCGCGAGTGGCGATCTTCAGAGACACTAATCGCTACTTTTGGTAGTCCATATCGAGCTTATGAGTCGTTACTACCATTGTCGCATTATCTTGAAGTAAGATAGACATTGGTTCAAATAACCCGACTTCTATTTATGTTCGCATGTATGTGAGTGCTCCTCGAACCCAGGGTATACCTCTTCTAGACCGCGCCTTTGTGCCAGCAATATTGCTGAGTGGAGAGACAGCATGATACCTTGAACGGCTTTGAGGTAGCAGTTTCCAGTACATCATGGAGTCAATGGGGAGCTGGTTGAATCCAGGACCTTCTACTAGCGAGACGGCAGTTATGGATAACTAAATCCATATCGGTATCGCCAAATGATAGCAGGTGACACGCCAAAATGATAAGTACATTCCAATGATCTCTTAGCATGAAAATCCGTCAATGTTATAGTAATATGTTAATTTAACTTTGAAAGTAAAGTCAATAAAATCCACTTCGATTACCTACATTGTGTGTAGGTAACGAGATGTACGAGTTTCTAAAGGGTATAGTTTCTCCTTGTCAATTTTATTTCCTGTCATCAGTGTGGTTATGGGTTATCACAACATTTATTTCCGGGAATCTCCATGAACTAGTGTATTACGCCCTGTAGGTTGTATGTCTGTTTAATGAAGCACTCTTAAATGGGGTGGATTTAAATATTTGGTTAAATATCCACAATATTTCCAAGTTAGTTCAGATGTTACGATCTTCTCAAGTTCCAAACATTAATTTGCTCAGGTGCTTCACAGTTTAAATTTGCAAGGCTATAAACTTTCTCATGTAGTTTAAGGATTTTTGTTAAGTGAAGAAGATACGATTGCTCGAGGTACGAACAAATGACTTAGACAGATACGCGGGGGTGTGTAATGCTATAATTGAATCCATATTCTTGAGGGTTATCTACATATGTTAGAAGATATTTGAATAGTGTGAATATTAAGTACCTGTAATTGAAAATGTGGGCGATATAAATTATAGATGAAGAAGTGCAATAGGGAGAGAGATGACGATAATAATAATAGAGAGGCCAGTACTGAATGTTGCTGCGGCATTAGATAAAATGAATGATATATGAATAGTGCCTGTGGTGGTGCTCGCACACACTCAACTGTTGGTGCTCGAGCGTGTCATCGAGATGAATAATTTATGGCCTCCTAGTAGAGGGGAAAGAAAGTCAAATTCCAGACCCTCAGATGTTGGTCCCTTTACGGATATGCCTTGCCGCTTGCACGCCTGTAAATAGCAAAGATAGTATCGCTCATTTTAAATACCGTATTTAAATATTCAATTGCTTAGTAATTTTTTTCGCAAGGTTATATGTTCATTAAGTCAGAGTTGGTGTATTCCCTCCAATTAGGGTATTTAAATAAAGTTGTAGTAGGGAATTTCAGATAGCACCTAGAAGCTAAGGCGGCATGGTACGACACCCGACTGCTATCGAAGTCTTTGTCTCGATATCAGAAGACCTTTAAGGGGTCACAGTTTCTGCATAGCATTAAAGTGCATTATAATTTGTTTACTGGGAAAATGCTCCACCATATTTTATGTGTCATTGTTTATGCTGTATGTAAATTGTATGTTGATTTAGTTGTGGAGTTCAAGGCTAACCAACGTTGAAGTGACCGAATTATATATATTAGTAGTAAGTCTATTACTCCGGAGATTCCCGTATACTCGGTATTATAGTAATGTTTAATGTGTTATTGTAAGAATTATTGTGGTAGGCGACGACGCGATTTTCATGACTGCTTAATTAGTGGAGTAGATGGAGTGTACTTATTACAAAACCATGTCCATGATTTCGATGCTGTAAAAATGATTCACCAGAGGTGCCACTTTCTTCCCCTTTGTTATATCTCAGTGTATTGGATATCCAAATGATGTCGGTATTCAGGTGAAAGGGGCAGATCCCTATTAATTTGTAATGAAATATAATAAATGCGGTGTGGAGTGTTTTGGATTTGAAATTCCAGAATTAAATTCAGGAGGAATAACGAATTGACAAAGTCATTAAATGACATTACCCATGCATTAAGATTAAGTGTATTATAATTTTTAAAATTGCCACGTAGGCAATTACGTGGCATCCCTCGTGTGTTTAAAATTTCTTAACCACTGATTTCTCTCAGTGATTAAAATTATGTTGTGAATTCGGTAAAAATTAATTCTTATTATTTAGTAGATTGTGTATTCCTCTTACTATAGTGCCCTACTTTCAAGATATTTATCGAACATAACTACGACCCGTATACTCTCGAGCGTAGCCGTTGCGCTGAATGAAAGTGGGAGGATGGGACTTCCATGCCGCGTTTGATTTCCGAAGTTCTTCATCCATGAGATTTCCATGCGTAATATTTCTGAAGCAGGATTTTATACTTTGTACTCTGTCGAGGTCCGAGACAGGTGAAATATGTAACATTTATTCGAAAGACGAATAAACACTTTCCCCACTGGAGGATGAAGACCGCTGAAGCGGCTTTTTTACTTTCCGATACGTAAGCAGCAGTATGGGAGGCGCGCGCATAGTTATTGAAGTACTGGTTTCATCTTAATGGTCGTGTGAACAATCAGAAAATTCAGTAATCGAATGACCACCACTGAATTTTCTAATTTAGTTTTTCACTCAAGAGGAGAGTTTCACTCTAAGTTTAGTAAACTTAGTTTTAACCATATTTAACTGAGATGTGAATAATGACTTAGTTGGACTTTTGCTTTTCATGGTGACGTTTATTGTTCCTCGTGACTTATTCGCCTTATTGATCACCTTATGATCACTAAATGTTTGAGATGACTTGGCGCTGTGAGACGTTTTATCGTTTTAACGCGTTTAACCTGTTGGTAGCTGTTTTCTTTTTTTTTTATTTGTCGGAGGTGCTTGTCACGTCATTATACACGTGCATTTTTAGAAACTTGATTTTAAAATGTAAATAATCTTCAGAACATTTTTCAAATTTTGTTTTAACCGCTGTATACTATGTTGTATGTAATGAAAAATAAGCAGGTAAAATTCTCTTTCTACCTTAAGTTATGTAATTTTTTATGAACTACTTATGACAGGTAAAACACATTTAAGTCAATGATACGTTTTGATGAAACTGTTCATTAAACTTCGTTAGCCACGAAAAATACAGTTTCATCTCGACAGCGCTATTCTGGATACGCCACGAATCCACCATATATTTATTCTGAGAGCAGCTGGCAGTGAAGAACTGTGCAAAATTTCAACTCATTTTACCAGACGTAAGATTGTTGACTTTATGTGTTTTGTTTGCAACCTCACGTTTATGTTGTCCTTCTAATTGGTATTTTAACATTTTCAGATCGTCGGCTTGGTGACAAACGAAAGATTTAATTGGCGGTGTATGCCTCTCATTAACGATGGCACGGAATATTCGGCAAAGGTAAGACAAAATTTTAGTTCAGGAATTTCATGCACTAATACATAAGAATGTAGACGAGTACGGAAATGAAGGCGTGGGCTTGATAAGCGAGTTACATCACCACTCGCTTTCCTTCAAGGTGGTCATGGTTCGAATCCTGGTTACTGGTGGTGGCGATTATTGTTTTGTTTTTTTGGTTTCTTTATTATTATTTTTTTTGCTAGTTGCTTTACGTCGGACCGACACAGATAGGTTTTATGGCGACGATGGGACAGGGAAGGGCTAGGAGTGGGAAGGAAGCGGCCGTGGCCTTAATTAAGGTACAGTCCCAGTATTTGCCTGGTGTGAAAATGGGAAACCACGTAAAACCATTTTCAGGGCTGCCGACAGTGGGATTCGAACCTACTATCTCCCGAATACTGGATACTGGCCGCACTTAAGCGACTTCAGCTATCGAGCTCGGTAGATTATTGTTTTAAGAGGAAGTACGACTGGGCAACCATCTTCTCTCAACATTCCCAAACACATACCCCCTGGAAATACCAGCCTTGGGGGGCCTTTGATCTGCCAAACGACCTCTGCTCAGCAGTTTATTAGGTGACGCGAGGGTCTACGTGAGGAACCCTCCCAGCCGTTACTTTTGGGTTTTGTAAACTTGGGCCGCCATCTCGCCGTCAGGTGGTTCTTCAATTTGTTGTATTCACGGAGGCTCACTGAAACTAGAAGCATCCCTTAGATCCAGGGAAAACTACTTGACCTGGTCAGGAATTGAACAATGGGGCCTCCTGGTAAGAGGCAGGATTCTCAACAATTTAGGCCTACTAGGTGCAAGTTTTCACGGCATATGAAAAGTGGTCAGTGCTAATGTAAGTGCGTTGCGGTGTTGCGCAACTAGGTAGATAGGAGTGTACAGGCGGAAGTTCACCACATAAGAAATATGTTAAAATCATGCAAGTAATAATCTTAACACATTGTTGTTAATTCCTGCATTGTTTACACCACTCGTAGTAATACGTGGAAAAAGTGAAAGAGAATCGACCCGTCGAAGAAAGAAGATACCGGCAAATGATGTCCGGCTGGGTGTCCAAATTGGCGAGTTCGATCAGTCCGCAGGTGTTTGAATATAGTTATAGAGGTGACGCTCGTGGGAGTAGGTTTACTGATACGTAAAATAATTCTAACACCACAGCGTCTCCGAAAACAGTAAAATAGCTTAGTAGTACAAAAAACCAATAAAATTTTATGATTTTTCAACAGTCACAAGAATCTCGATGTGGCTTGCTTAGCAAACATATATCAAATATGCTCTTGGCACTCAATGGTTCTGTAGGAAGAGTAGCATCAATTGTAGGGAATATACGTGATACCATTCCAAAATCGTCTTGCAATCCAGAGGTTAATATTAGTGTCGTGCAAAACACGCTCCATGCTCGGTTCATATTTGGCGAGTATGGTTATGACCGAGCCTCGCTTCTCACAGGCGAGGCGAGCTATGTTCGTTCGAACTTGCCCCTTCTTACTCGTGCTCGCTTCCCCTCGTTCTTGTTTAGCCGTACTCTGTTGTTTGTCGCGCGAACCTTTATCGATCGAAACATTTGCTTTTGCCTCAATGGTGGTCTTATGACTGAGCATGTAACTGTCAATAGTTAAACTCGTACATTTAGACTGTAATTCTACAATACACTGAACTCGGGCGGCCTCGTATATATAGGTAGGCAATACTGGAAAATAACGTAGTAAATATCGCTCCTGTAGGAGAAATGATTAATGAATTTCACGTGCTGCCACGTGTATTCCTCCTGGCTGCATACTTTACTGCTTCTATACGGAAACTAAATACATTCTTCGAAAGCTGTCTTTATGTTTGAACCCTGATCTGTTACAGAAAACATGTCTTCATAATCACACTGAGGAATGTTTAACTCGGACATTCTTTCGTGAACTTCCTCAATATTATACTTGCATTTGTTTTCTTTGTATTTGGAAATTTTGTAGTAAAAAGCACGTTACTGATCAGCTTCCGCTCTCTGTCTATATGCTGCGTAGTCAGCGTTAAATAATGGGTTTGGTTGTATTGGTCAGTCCACATATCAACAGTAGCCGAGAAACATTTGTCGTGCATAACAGAAATAATCAGCGGCATTATTTCACTTCGTATTTCATTTGCCTTTGCTTGGACGTTTCTACTGATGGTGGAAGGATGCGGTAACACATCAACAATATCTGCTCTTCCAAAATTAGCACCGATTTCAGTTCTTGCCCTAATATTTTAAAGCCTTCCCCGGCAACAGTGTTAAACGGTCGGTAATCTTTGGCACACATGAAAACACACACGCTAGTTATGGTTTGCTTTGTAATGTCGGGCAATACTTGGCGAGAAAAGCCAGCATTAAATTTGCAAACGTGTTTTTTAAATGAGTTGTACCGGATTTATATGTTAACAGTGCATTGCACATTTCACAGGAAACATACCCTGTCTGCTGACTATCTGCAGTGACCAAAAGCAGGAACTTCTTCCAAACATCAGAACTGAGCCCATCTCTCTTGATTAGTTTAAATTCACTGCTTTGAATTTTAGCCATAACGTTGCCCGTCGATTCACGTGGCATGGTGAACTTCATCTCAAAACTAACGGGTAACTCAACCATTCCTTCGCACTTTTATACCTCCGAATAGGCTTTGCTCTATGTAAACAAGGGATTCACCACATTGCTTGCAACGTCAGTTAAGCGAGCAAGGCCATCCTCCCGAGTAAGCAGCTTCGCTTCGAACATGCCCTGTCGAACGAATTGGAGCAAACTCGGGCATTTTAGCTTACACGCTCCACTCATGCTTGATACTGGTTGCATATGCAGCAAGGCACATGATGTTCTGTCTTGGTTACCCGTCTCAAGTTCGAATAATGCACGACACTAGTTAATATGTATACTCGTTTGCATTCAAAACTATCACCGCACAAAGCTGTTAGTCCTACCTATAATTCACATGGATTCCAGGGTAAGAGATGTGCTGAGTTTCGTCTCCAAGTACCTGTTCAACTAAGAATCCTAGCCTTAAGACGCCGAATCTCCTTCTAGATTTCTTTTAGATACAAAAAGGAGTTTGACCTGGTTTACGGAGAAACTATCATTTCTATGCAACTACAGTACTTTCGATGTTGTGTCTTTCAAGGGAGTCCAGTACTTGCTCAGGACAAAATATGTAACAGTAATTTCTGTCCCAGCTTGTAAAAGAGAAATTGGAATTCCCCAGTGTCTACAGATAACAACTGTACACCGATAATCAGAATTATGTTAACATTAACGATGATAATAATAATATTGGCGTATGGATTTTTGTGCCGGAAGTTTCCAAGGACATGTTCGGCTCGCCAAGTGCACGTCTTTCGATATGACGTCCGTAGGCGACCTGCGCGTCGTGATGATGCTGAAGATGGCACATACATCCAGCCCCCATGCCAGCGAAATTAACCAATGATGGTTAAAGTTTCCGACCCTGTCGGGAATCTAACCCGTGACCAAAGACCAGCACGCTAACCATTTAGCCATGGAGCCGTACAACATCAACGATGATACAGGTGGTGAGAAGTGACAAAAATTGCTCGCTAATTAAAGAAAGTGATGTAGAAACCTCGGACCCCCAGATACTTTTTTCACTCCTTTGTGCCAAGCTCCTATTTTTTTTTATCCTATACGACCCCTTTTAGTTACCTCCTGAAATCCGTCATTAGGTTTTGGAGGCCAATCTTTTCCTTTCACAACATCTTCCTCCGTCGAAGAGACAAACCTCTTCCATTGACATTCTATGATGAGAGTTAAGAAGGGATGAATAGATCTTAGTTCGCCCTCCTAAAACAAGCATCGTTATCACCACAACAGATAGCAGATTACTAACTATGAACCCCACAAATAAAAAAAAAAGATCACATGAACCATAACTATCTGGATGAAAAGACACAAAAGAAGATACTTTAAAAGACATAACCGAACTGAGTCGTCTGACTGCTATTAGTCAAATAGAGTTTTTCTGTTACATATTAAGACATAACGCCATTCTATTGAACAATACAGAAGCCAATTTTCTGGAGATAAAACTTAAGGGAAGATTTTGTGGGGAAAGCAGTGTCCTTATTATTGATGATTATTAGTCCAGCTCCTTAGTTGAATGGTCACCTAACTGGAAGGCATGGGTTTAATTCACAGCCGGGCCAGGATTTTAACTGCATATAGCGAATTCCTCTGGCTTGGGGACTGGGAGTTTGTGTCCGACTTAATACACTTTTATTCATCTACGTACAACACAACACTACCAGTCACTATATCAATATTCAATAGTGAATACAGCCCTCTATATGGTGTTGGGGCGGGAAAGGCATCCTGCCGTAAAATTGGGTCAAATTAATATCAAGTACCAACCCCAGTAAATTGGAAAAAGGGATGGAATAATAATAAGAAGATGATTCATATTTATTAACCCTTAGAATACTGGACATGGACAACGGTATATCGTTGTTTGAGCAGTAAGCCTTCGTATTTTCAGTGGTGTTTCGGAAGATATTTTAAATTTTGTTTGTAATATGTATATAGTCAGCCCAAACAAAGTATCCTCATCGAGTACGTCATGCGTCGTCCAGTGTCAACAGGAAATGATTCTCACTGAAAACGGAATTATGTTGAAAGTGTAATTTCTTTTTTTTTGTGACAATCGATAGAGCGTCCTCAGATTAGTGTAATGCGCTATTTATTGCCGTTGACAAAGTTACAAGCGCAGCAGAGAGATAATATGATGATTGTACAACAAGAGATCTCGGAAATAGCAGAAATGCATGAGTTAATAAGAGTTTAAGAAGTATATAGCATAAGGAAACGAAAAGACACTAGCAATAACCACAAGTATTGTTACTGTTAAACAAGCACGTGCGTCAAATATAGTAATGGTAAGATACATGGTGGCATTTAAGCATGCAGAGGAACAGATTGATATACCTGTAAAGGTTATTTAAATGCCTGTGAAGGCGCTTTGTGACTTGCCTGAAAAGGTTTCACATAATATGTAGTATCCGCTGGAAAGTGGGTATTCACACTTATTTAATTTATTGTTGCTGTAAAGCACAAGTGTGTGCCTTTGTTAGTTTGCCGCAAGGTGAGCAGTTACATTGTTTGATAATGATCTGTTTTTTTCGTTAATTTAAGTGTATATATAAATTAAGGTAAGATACATGTTGTCCTAGACAAGATAGCAATGCTAACGTTTAGGACAAAACAAATTTTATTCAGTACAGTAAACAAATGTAAGAGGAAAATGTTAATTGTTAAGCATGTATCAAATTGAACAAATTGCAATAAAAGAGTACTCTCTCCCATAATTCCGGAATCCGGAACTAGGGGATGGGCGTACTCCATTCTATTCTATTCTATTCTATTGCCGTTGACAGTAGAAGAGGAATATTTAATATTTCCAGTATCGGCTGCGTGAGGATGGTATATCGTCGGTTAACAAGAAAAACCTCATATCCAACAATGCTCTTCCATTTCATTATTTTCCTTAAGACTGGTCAAGCCTGTCAGCTTTATATTCCATCAAAACAATTTTTATTGTGTTCATTTTTCTACGCTTATGTGTAAAAGAAACTGAACTTTAAATACATTACACTGTAGGAGTGTGAATAGTAGTTCATGTAAATATAAATTCCGTCAGCACGGGGCACTTGAAGCTACGACTTCACACTAGTGGTTGATAATACCCGCGTTTATTGAGCCCCTGTTCAGTCCCTCCCTGGGAAGACTTGGGAGAAAGGAGACGAGCTGCTCGACTAAGTGGTATGTTCCGAGCTGTCAGTGGAGAGATGGCGTGGGAGGACATGAGTAGACGGATAAGCTTGGGTGGGGTTTTTAAAAGTAGGAAAGATCACAATATGAAGATAAAGTTGGAATTCAAGAGGACAAATTGGGGCGAATATTCGTTTGTAGGAAGGCGAGTTAGGGATTGGAATAACTTACCAATTTCTTTGCAATCATTTAAGAAAAGGCTAGGAAAACAAAAGATAGGGAATCTGCCACCTGGGCCACTGCCCTAAATGCAGATCGGGATTGATTGATTGATTGATTGATTGATTGATTGATTGATTGAATGATTGATTGATTGATTGATTGATTGATTGATTGATTGATTGATTGATTGATTGATTGATTGATTGATTGATTGATTGATTGATTGATTGATTGATTGATTGATTGATTGATTGATTGATTGATTGATTGATTGATTGATTGATTGATTGATTGATTGATTGATTGATAATACGCACGGCATATAGCGAATGGTCTGAGCGGTATATTCCGCTGACATGAACTGTGCTTGACAGAAATGGCGTGAACTCGAGAGCAATTTATGACCGTCTTAATCCTCCTGCTAACTTTCAGCAACTGTTTGTAGTTGCTCTCCAAGTGCAGGTTATTCAGCCCAAAAACGTGTTGGAGCCTTTGGTGTTGAGTAAGCTTCGCCATTTTCAAGCATGACTCAAGGCCCGAGGTGGCTATACACGGTACAGGTCTGCCATCACAATGAACTATAATTTTGTATTTAATATCCTGCATCACCGAATGTGTGCCCTTGATCGCTTCTGTTACTTTGGCATATCTGACAGCATATTGCTTTTCTTTTCACATACACTACCGAGCTCGATAGCTGCAGTCGCTTAAGTGCGGCCAGTATCCAGTATTCGGGAGATAGTAGGTTCGAGCCCCACTGCCGGCAGCCCTGAAAATGGTTTTCCGTGGTTTCCCATTTTCACACCGGGCAAATGCTGGTGCTGTACCTTAATTAAGGCCACGGCCGCTTCCTTCCCACTCCTAGCCCCTTCCTGTCCCATCGTCGCCATAAGACATATCTGTGTCGGTGCGACGTAAAGCAACTAGAAAAAAAAATCACATACACTTCGTAAAGTACAATATACGTACGTATACCCAGCTAAATAAGTACATTAAACCGGACTATGCAAGCTTTTTAGCATTATATTTGTATTAGTCATAGTGTTAATGTAGCTTGAACACATGAGCTGCTGATCTAAAGCACTTAGATATTTCTCTAGGGGTTTATGTTACGTGTACATCTCTCCATTTTCGGCAATCCTTCATGAGCATTAACAGCGGATCAGTGATCTTCTGTCTACTATTCGAAGTACTGACATGCTCTTACGTATCTTAGATGCGATTTCGTACAAGTGCAAAGTCTGCCAAGTAGCATTGCCTCACTGAACATTTGTAATATTCTGTCAATTTGTTTACTGGAACTAAATTATTTACATAAAGTATATATACTTTCTTTCCTCGTGTCCTTGTCCTGAGGTAGTCCAGCTTTTTTCAGACACACCCCCAATGGAGGTGAACTGCATGTACCATTTCAATCACAGACCAGCCCACCTGCCAGTCTTAAATTTTTCGCAGTACCGGGAATCGGGCCCGGGCCCCCAAGGACGGCAGCTAATAACACTAACCGTTACGCCACGGAGGCGGAAAATTACATATGCTGATTTATTTAATGTTATTTTCATAGAACTAGTATATAATGACTCTGTATTGTGCTAGAAGTATCACTATAGAAAGTTCGAAGTCTTGATCTCCTTCTAAATGCAAACTTCAACATCGATTTTTTCTGGGAGAAAAATTGGTTAGTGAAATCAAATGCCCAAAGCTCAAACGAAAATTAAGTTTATGAACATATCCAGTCTCTCACATGATAATATTTCGGATTTGAAATAAGGCCCGGATTCTCATGTAATTACATATTCCATTGTGATTCTGATATGGTTATACCTGTTTCATTTTGCATCATTCTTAGTAACATTCTTTCTTTCTTTCTTTCTTTCTTTCTTTCTTTCTTTCTTTCTTTCTTTCTTTCTTTCTTTCTTTATCTGTTTACCCTCAAGTGTCGGTTTTTCCAGCGGACTCAGCGAAGGATCCCACCTCTACCGCCTCAAGGGCAGTGTCATGGAGCTTCAGACATTGGGTTGTGGGATACAACTGGGGAGGATGCCCACTACCTCGCCCAGGCGGCCTCACCTGCTATGCTGAACAGGAGCCTTGTGGGGGGGATGGGAAGATTGGAAGGGATAGACAAGGAAGAGGGAAGGAAGCGGCCGTGGCCTTAAGTTAGGTACCATACCGGCATTTGCATGGTGGAGAAGTGGGAACCACGGAAAACCACTTCCAGGATGGCTGAGGTGTGAATCGAACCCACCTCTACTCAGCTGACCTCCCGAGGCTGAGTGGACCCGGTCCCAGCCCGCGTACCACTTTTCAAATTTCGTGGCAGAACCAGGAATCGAACCCGTGCCTCCGGGGGTGGCAGCTAATCACACTAATCACTACACCACAGAGGCGGACCTTAGTAACATTACAAAATTTTACATATTATCATGAAGAACGTAACATTTTTGTATAGAGAGTGGTCCACCAGCCCCTCGCAATCCAGTTTTACGTATTCCTTCACATTTTCTACAATTCTGAAAAACATCGATCCCTGTCCTTAAACCGGGGTAATATAACGAGATATGTATTTACGGGCTAAAAAAGAGCAGAATCGTGAGCGCCATTACTAACTCATTATGGATACCCCGAATGAATCCGTACAGCGAGTACAGATACGCAGAACACGTAATTTAAAACAGGTCGTGGACGCACAGACCGGGAGCACAGTAATGTATAGGCTGAGAAGTAGGCGCCGAAAGTCAAGTGTCGCAGTAACTCACGCGGTAAGCGGGCGGTGAGATATGTGACAGTGGACAGTGCTCGAGGTAGGAGGTTTAAATTTCGCGTGAGTAGTTTTTTTACAGCCAGTTGCCTGGGATGTGGCAACGTTGTATACTGAATACCGGTATTTTTCACAGGCTGATTTGTTTGTTTGGCCCTGAAAAGTGCCGTTCATATGGAGCTGGGTTTATAGAAGCTAGGGAACATGTGACAGGATTTCAGTTATCTACGTCGTTTAACGCAGCACCTGTTCGGGCTGACGACCTCCGTGGTGAATACAGTGCTTCGCACGATGTTGCAAGAACTGGCGAAGCGGATCGGCATGCCTCGTTGATGATCTGTCTAAGGTGACAAGGACTGGCCGGTTTCTGTGCATGTAACAGTTGTTTTACATGGCACCACAGAAAAAAATCCAGGGGCGTAAGATCGGCGATCTGGCAGGGCACGGGACAGGTCCTCCCCTTCCTATCCACTTATCAGGATACGTCACATGGAGATGCTTCCGGACGACCACCGCCGCGTGCGGTGGAGCTCCGTCATGTTGAAACAACATCCTGCAGCGGTCAAGGAGTGGCACATGTTCCAAATACGGTGGTAGCTCATCTTGAAGAAACAGCAGATAGCGTTGGCTGATCAGATGGCCCTTAAAGAAATGGGGACTGATGAAGTGATCATCCATGATTCCACACCATACATCCTCGCCCCGCTGTACCTGAAAAGCTGTCTGTCGCTCTCAGTGGGGATTATTCACTCACCAGTAATGCATATTATGGTGATTAATGGTTCCATTCTTGTGAAATCGTGCTTCGTTCGTAAATAAGAGAGCCGCCAGTAAATCATGATCAGTGTCCACATGCTGTAGGATCCATTGACAGAACGCCACCCGGGTATCGAAATCATGACCATAGAGCTTCTGGTGTAAGTGCAGATGGTACGGGTGAACCGTAGGGTATGCAATATACGCATAACAGACTCTTGGCTAATGTTCGTCTCCTATGTAATGGCCCGTGTGCTAGTATGAGGGCTACACCGGATAGGGTCAAACACGACCTTTTCATTGTCAGCAGACGTCACGGGATGATCTCGAACAGGTCATGTTCTTCCCAGGGATGCAGTATCACGCAGGCGTCTTTCCACACTCCGAAATGTCATGCCCGCCGGTTGTCGTCTATCCGGATAGCGTTCTTGGTAGAGGCGTTGTCCCTGGTATGCATTCTCTCTAGCTTCGCCGTAGATAAGTAACACATCCACATACTCGTCGCTGAAATACTTCTTGACGCAGTGAATAAACTTTGTGTTGTGAATTTCTTCGAAGGAGGGGAGTTCAGGCAGCTACATGTCTGCCATCGAATGTTGTTATACTTCGCCCTACGTGTGGTCTACGAAGCTTGGAACATGTACGACGTAGCTAACTGACCACAGACCATCATATCCCCATCCTCGTCCTACCCAGCACCATACCCAGTACAACGATACATACGGTCTTTTCCAGGGTCATGTAAACAAATCAGTCCTTGGAAGCTATGAAGTACGCATCTTACCACATCCCAGACAATTGGCTGTTAAAAAAATTATTATGTGGCATTCGGACCTCCTACCTCGAGCATTGTCCACTATCACATACCTCCCCGACAGCTTGCCGTGCGACCTGCTGCCACACATGACCTATGGCTTCCACTTCCCAGCCTATACAGTACCATACTCCAGGTATGTGCGTCCACGACCTGTTTTAAAGTACGTGTCCTGCGTGTCTGTACCCGTTGTACGGATTCATTCGGGGTATCCATAACGAATTAGTAATGGCACTCACGATTCTGCTCTCTTCTAGCCCGTAAATACACATCTCGTTATATTATCTCGGTTTAAGGAGAGGGAGCGATGTTTTTCAGAATTGTATAAATGTGAAGGGACGCGTAAAACTGGATTGCGAGCGGCTGGTGGACCACTCTCTATACAAAAAAGTTACGTTCTTCATAATAATATGTAAAATTTTGTAATGTTTCTTAGGTCCGCCTCTGTGGTGTAGTGGTTAGTGTGATTAGCTGCCCACCCCGGAAGCCTGGGTTCGATTTCCGGTTCTGCCACGAAATTTGAAAAGTGGTAAGAGGGCAGGAACCGGGTCCACTCAGCCTCGGGAGGTCAACTGAGTAGAGTAGAGTAGAAGTGGTTTTCCGTGGTTTCCCACTTCTCCTCCAGGCAAATGTTGGTATGGAACCTAACTTACGACCACGCCGCTTCGTTCCCTCTTCCATGTATATCCCTTCCAATCTTCCAATCCCCCCGCAAGGCCCCTGTTCCGCATAGCATGTGAGGCCGTTTGGGCGAGGTACTGGTCATTCTCCCCAGTTGTAACCTTCGACCTAATGTCTTACGCTCCACAACACTGCCCTCGAAGCGGTAGAGGTGGGATCCCTCGCTGAGTCAGAGGGAAAACCCAACCGTGGAGGGTAAACAGATTAAGAATGGAAGAAATTCGATATTTTGTGAATATTACTTATTTTACTGATTTTACTGCATTTTAATGAACACATTTCGGACATTCATATTACATTAAAAAACCGAGCCCTAATTATATATACTGATTTATCTCATGTTACTTTCATAAAAACCGAGCTCGATAGCTGCAGTCGCGTAAGTGCGGCCAGTATCCGGTATTCGGGAGATAGTAGGTTCGAACCCCACTGTCGGCAGCCCTGAAGATGGTTTTTCGTGGTTTTCTATTTTCACACCAGGCTGTACCTTAATTTAAGGCCACGGCCGCTTCCTTCCCACTCCTAGACCTTTCCTCTCCCATCGTCGCCATAAGACCTATCTGTGTCGGTGCAACGTAAAGCAACTAGCAAAAAAAAAAAACTTTCATGACAATAACTTTTAATAACCCAGTATTGGAGTACAAAATTCATTATAGAAAGTTCAAAACCTTGATCCTCTTTTTTTTTTCAACTTGGTGCAAAATTAAACTTCATCGCTAATTCTGGTGACATCTGGTGATTTGTGAAGGAAATAACATGGTTCTGAGTGAAAGACCGATTGATCAAATCAAGTGCTCAAGGCTCAAAATTAATTATAAGAAAACTAAGAGGTTGAACATACCCAGGAAAGGCACAACAGTAGCCAGTCTCTCACTTGATAAGATTCCGGATCTGAAATACAATAATGTGAAAATAACTGAATTCAGGGTCTTTGTGCACACACACAGTACGGGTGCTGATATTCAAGAGGAAATATCAGACGCTAAAATGCGAATGGTTATTGATTCTTGTTAATCCGCAATCAGAAATACATTAAGCTCAAAATTACAATCCAGAAACGTAATTGAGGACCTACAATACAACGTCATTATTCTACAAGTTCTACTCTGTGCTGCTGAAAAATGGGTTCCAAGTAAGAAAACGAGACGGTCACTAACCACATTTGAAAGTAAAATTCTGAAAAATAATTTAGGTCCTCGAAAAAACCACCTGAAGACTCTGCATTAACTAATACAATAGGAATGTTTATAATAAACCTAATGCTACGGCTATTATACGAAGACTTCCCTGGAGTGATCAAGTAAGTCGGAATATTCAGGACGTCAATAGAGGTGCAGGATTTGGTTGGGTAGAAGCACTTGGCATGCACTTGTAGGCGAGGCTAAAATTGCCCTAGGTTTTAAATGACCATATATATATATATATATATATATATATATATATATATATATATAATTATATTTTAAATGAAGTAAATGAAGTCATTTTCAGTGTTCATTTATGATGTTGCACACATATTGGTATATATTAATAATAATTATTGGAGCAGCCTGCTTCTGGAGGATAATTTGAGATAACTAATACAATAGTAAAGTCTTATAATAAAATGCTCTATTTTATTTTACAGATATACACAGCTGCGAAAATCTTCTTCTGGTTAAAAGTATCTGACCTTCTAGATACTGTAAGTAAAATGCACAATACATAATATTTAGAATAATTCACTAATTAGACAGAAATAATATCACTTCTCTTGATGGATTGTAAAATTATGACGTATAATATTAGGAGATAAGGAAATGTTTTGTCCATTTGGGATATACTGAGCTGTACAATGAAGCTATAACCACTCGGAATGGCCGAACAATAGTCGTTGCATACGGGTGTCATACAATTAATCTCTTCACTACTATATTATTTTAGAAAGAATGCTCACTTACTAACTTTGCGTAAGGAAGAGCTGAAAATTCTCACCTTCATTGTTTGCTCATTTACAGTATTTTCTAGAAGAGGAATGATTAGTAAAAATACTTCAGTTTTAAATATTTTATAGCATATACCTCTTTAGTCCTGTGAAAAGCATACGTTTTTCCCAACATCAAAGTATATTTTTGTAGATATCATGTGGTGAGTGTATATATCATTTGCTGAGTCCCACTATGTCGTAGATTTCTTACTCATTTTCTTTTACAGATAGTTTCAACAGAAGTACTCAAAGATATAAACGCAAAATACTGCATGGTGGTATCTATATAAAGAACGTTGTCTAAGCTCCATTCTTTTACCTAAGTAATTGAACATTATGAGTCCGCCTCTGTGGTGTAGTGGTTAGTGTGATTAGCTACCACCCCCGGAGGCCCGGCTTCGATTCCCGGCTCTGCGACGAAATTTGAAAAGTGGTACGAGGGCTGGAACGGGGTTCACTTAGCCTCGGGAGGTAAACTGAATAGAGGTGGGTACGATTCCCACCTCAGCCATCCTGGAAGTGGTTTTCCGTGGTTTCCCACTTCTCCTCCAGGCAAATGCCGGGATGGTACTGTACCGTACCCAGGGGTAAATACCCTAGGACGATGCCTCCATTCCTGTATGAACATCCGACTAACTCAGGGTTGGGCAGAGAGTGGGTTGGTCGTCAATTGGGTCAGGTTAAAAGTCGAAGTTCTACACTTAAATATCAGTAAATGACAGGAAAATGGAGGTATAACTCGAATGAGAAACAATAATATGGGGTAGAATGAGTTTATTTATAAATATCCCCGAATCATACTACTCGAAAATCAAATAAATCAAATAATAAAATGTCACTACAAAAATCTCAAAATTAAAGAAATAACTGGACATTAACAACGTTAATTATTCAAAGAAACAAAAGGGAAATGAAGTATCAAGCACAACATTGAATACTTGCATACTTTCAGAAATAATCTTCTTCTGTTTGTCCATTGTCCATGATACATGGTAACAAATGTACGCATACACTGATACGTAGTTATTTCGAATGGAATCACCCTTGAAATCATCACAACGATACGGGATACGAATTTAATTTAGACTGAGAGCCGTCACAAAATTAAACGTTAAAAGGAAAAATTACAGTATAAAGAAAAGTTACGATGAAAAGAAAAACTAAGACGCAATGGGACATGATATGAATTATGAAAAATACTAGTGGCATTCACCTACGCTATATTTACAATGAACAAAGTGAGCAAAATAACGCATCTATTTACATCGGATAACGAGAAAGTGTCTTACATATTACACAGATTCTACGTGAATCGCGGTTTACCACAAAGGATCTAGTGAGAACTAGATTGACCATCAATATTACTCACCACTCGGGCTGTTCCCCATTAACAACGAGACAAGATATTCAAACAACAAGAAACATCATAAAACATCATCCTGTAAGGGAAAAACATATAATTCTCCATCAATATCATGTAGAAAGCAATGGGCATCATTGCCTTCTTCTACTGCATTTGAGCGCTCAACAGCGCGGTCATCCGTAAAGTATTTCCTGGTGGGCTGTGAGCTGGAAGGAAATGTTGAACTCAACACTGTACTAAGGCTTGGATTCTGTCTCCCAAGATTGTAACACGGAAATACCATCTCATTCGCGCCGTCTGAGAAAAGCACGGCCAAATATATCAGCTTGCAACGAGACATCATCTTTCGTCGGCTACACGGAAACTCACGTACAATCATATTCCTTCCAAGCATGCTTTGACAATTTAACACACATCAGGCTCATTGGTCTGGAATCAATTTCGTCAATTCTGATAATAATATTCTCTCAGAAGACAATAGCATGTACATATCCACTGCACATTATTCTTTCACATATCAGGCATGCAATCGGCCTGCATAATCACCTTATAACTCCGCATGCATCATAATTTCTCATATCTCTCACAAATCACATCAGCCTTTTACATTATGAGACCCGGTTCGTTTCATGTGCAAATCATTGGGCAAAAACAGATTCCAACCTAAATTCGAAGATCCTATTCTTTCAACGTCGTTATGCAGCTCTTTACGTATAGCTTCTGAAATACAATGCGTCATGCAATTAACTATTACTGTCTCTCTAAATGACGAAAATAAAATAACGTAGCAAGTATTTAACTTTGAACTTGGATGAACTTGTCAATCTAATCCTCCTAGCACTAATATACAAGGAAAAATCGGAATAATCTACACTAAATTATCATGCATAAATGAACAACAATTAATCCTAACAAATCCCTCATTATCCCAATGATCTAGTCATAAATCAAAATAAAAATGTAGAGAACATGCATTTCTCTCTTATCCGTATATACAACAAGATCAAAGTGAAATAAACACATGCCATCAGGCTTACTTTACGTTAAATAAAATGCCTATTCTAAACTGCACTAGTATTTTAACATAACCCATATAACATTCCATAATTAACACATGCGTCTTATCTTAACTTGGACGACTCTCTGGATACATGGCAGCAGCTCACATCTCTGCCTTATTGGGTTTCTACTCCATGTCGATCACTGCTTCAACACGTAGAAATACACTTCCTTCTTCCATAGGCGAAGCCATCTTCTTGCTGAAAATTATTTAACACTGCAACACAGAAGGCTTTGGATGAATATCTCTTCACCGCTCAATTCTGCACATGCCGAACAACCCTTGCTTGGCTACACACTCAGCCAACACACTGACATAAAATAAATACACTACAAATTTTGCACTTAAGGGTTTATGTACACAGTTATTGAGAGCGGCACGCGGTACGGATCGAGAGATCCTCGCGAAACGCGACCGACACGAAAATATGAGACAATGGCACGTCTCTCCTGTACTTTCTACACTGCGGCTAATTTTCACCGTCTATATATTGGTAGTGAACTTTGCGATAATATGATCTGCAATTAACTCTGCATCAGTTACTTTATCCAACTGCACGACTGAAACACTGTTTAAAACCATATACTGTTACTGATATATACTCGTGGCAACTTTTAAGTATAATTTTCAGAGCACACCGAATAACTTCACATCACCTCGGCTACCGCGATCAGAGTGATGCTCTCCAGAGCTTGGGGTGTTCAGGACGCTTAGGTAACGCCGTTTGAACTATGGGATTCCCGCTTGTCTAGACAAACCACCAATCAGAATGCTTGCCGTTGATAATGACACAATATTAATTATAAGACATTAATAAAACACCGTTCAAATCATATCAAATCTCTTCCTATAATTTTTATATCTTATTCCTGATTATATTTCACTTATAGACCTGTGGAAATCCGACAAATGACAGAATTTAACTCAAGCAACTGTACACGTTGGTCAACCTGGGATTATAACTTCCCGCGATGTAGACTCCATGTTCGCCATATCCTCACGTTCTCATTGGCTGAATATTTAGCTTGGTCAGCACCTTGTACACGTGCCGATCTGTGCCAACGCTTGGTGACGCTAAGCCATTCTCACGGTCCCGAGGAAATGTTGGGCAATATCCAGCGACTTGTTGGCTCCATAGATTTCCGGTCTCAGCTATCTTGGGATTCATTACTCTACCATATATGACTGATATTTATATGAATAAAATTTATATATTATGTCAAATAATAATCTGAATATCTCTTTTGGGCCGGCATGATACGGCTCAGTACCTAACTTAAGACCACGGCCCCTTCCTTCCCTCTTCCTTGTCTATCCCTTCCTATCTTCCCATCCCCCCGCAAGGCCCCTGTTCAGCATAGCAGGTGAGGCCGCCTGAGCGAGGTACAGGTCGTCCTCCCCAGTTGTATCCCCCGACCCAATATCTCACGCTCCAGGACGTTGCCCTTGAGGCGGTAGAGCTGGGATCTCTCGCTGAGTCCGAGGGAAAAGCCAACCCTGGAGGGTAAGCAGATTAAGAAGAATTAAACATTATGAAATAAAAAATACTGCAAAAACTTAGAAAAACTGTTATGAAGGGTAAGGATTTAAAAATAAAATTCTTAAGGAATAAAAGATTCTAGAATGACTTGTTGATGCAAGTATTTACATCTTTTCAGCAATAATCATGTAAATAATCAATGAATTTTGACATTAATAGTACAAATCTGCGAAACGGATAGTAGGCTATATGTTTATTGTGCTATAAACACTGAGAATGCAGTACGATTGATCTAACTACCATCTATATTAATTGTACGGAAATCGAGTTTGAGTTGTTCTTGTTTACATGGGACAATTCTATGGTCATGTGGGAAAGCTTTTCTTGAAAATGGTGTTTATCATGATACGACTTGACACTCATATTTTTTCACCTTTTTATTAAGAATGAAGCCATAATTTCTAATATCGACTTAGTTAGATGTAACAAAAAATACACAACAATTTCAATTGTTATAATTTATATTGAAATTGTTGTGTGTCTGAGAGACTGGAAAGTTTTTATGTTACACTTTCTTCACCTGGCAAAGAGTTATATGTTTCTTTATATTGCGTTATTACTTAGATAAAGCCACTGTCAATTGAAGACATGACCAAATAATCCTTTTTCTTATACGCCACAAACTGACTTGTTTTTAATCTGGGTACATACCATATTTTGGCACGCAATTTGAAAGCGCTTTTGTATGTCAAAAACTGGAATGTTCTTTCCAGTAACAATAGGCAATTGGCATTCTCTAGGGCTGACAACGATGGCTAGTATGTATTTCAGTGTTGGCTTACTGTTGAGGAGATGGAAGGTTGAATTTGTTGGTAGTTGCACTACAATACATACGAATCGTGGCATGAGTTTTTCCTTTATAGGCGTGTTTATTGTATAATACACCATACGAACAAAATTATAGTATCGTAAAATTGATCAAATTAAAAGCAGAGCGCAAAAAATTGAGGGAAATGGCTTTAGGTAATCAGGCACTTGAATTAAATTGAGGTAAGTTAAAAATATGTAATCGGAGTGTACCCTTAAATGAAAATGAAATCACCACCCTAGAGATAGCCCCATGTCCTCCACATCAAGATTTATTCACAGGTAGGTCTGCAGAAGATATTTCTTAGCAGAACAGTTTCAAGAAATGTGACTGCAGAGAAAAATATTGTACTCTGTGTACTGATGAGACCGAAAATGAAATAATAACTTCACAAGAATGTGGTTAGCATTATACCAAGAAAATCGCAAAGAGGAAATGGTGAAAACAAGGAAGGTTTATAACACACTACATGGCAACGAAAATCGGCACCCACTAAGAACTTGAAACCCATAGTAAAAACTAGTTTTCATATTAAGTGCAATGTGAACATTAAGGAAGAGGGTCAGTAAATATATTTTCATGGACTTCTATGATTTAGGTGATTCCAAAATTCAAGATCGGTTCCTAATGGATGGTCTTGAAATAAATGACAAAACGCTTTATTAGAAGGATCGAGGAAAAGACGAAAAATCGTCATTACGACAGACTGATAACAGTGAATTACTACGTTCCTTGTCCGACTCGTTGGCTAAACGGTCAGCGTACTGGCCTTTGGTTCAGAGGGTCCCGGGTTCGATTCCCGGCCGGGTCGGGGATTTTAACCTTAATTGGTTAATTCCAATGGCACGGGGGCTGGGTGTATGTGCTGTCTTCATCATCATTTCATCCTCATCACGACGCGCAGGTCACCTACGGGTGTCAAATAGAAAGACCTGCACCTGGCGAGCCGAACCCGTCTTGGGATATCCCGGCACTAAAAGCCATACGACATTTCATTTCACTACGTTCCTTTATCAGCTGATAGGAGTAAAGCATATAAATAGTTCTATGGAAAATTGTATGGAATACGGAGAGGTAAACTTAACGTAATAATTCAAAAGAAACAAGCCAGTACCAGTGCCATCATTCCCGAAACTCGTAATGGTACTCAAGAACCATCATGGCCTGTCGTGGATTTTACCACCCTCTTAACCACTACTGTACTGCAAGAGCTCCTTGTATTGGTTCTCAGAGTGAGAGTGATGTTGACGATGATAATGACGATGAGGAGTAAAATGCGTAAAATGGAAGTAAAAACATAATGATATAATATTTCAAATGTTGATGATATACAATAATATATTGTTGCTAATCACGATCATTTTACACATATTTAAATTCAGATTATGTTACTTATTTTAAATTTTGCATCAGATGTGTCAATGGTTTTCAATACACCACGTTGCTCGAAATTGTGCCATTATCAACAAGAAATGTGTATTTGTTACTGCATAAAAATTAATGGGTCGACAAGTGATATGCTGGCATCTGCGATGGATGAAAAGTGTAGTAGGTCAAATTATGACATGTATATCATAAGATCATGAAGAGCAAAATAATCAATAATTTGTGTTAGGAAGAGTCAGATTCTATTGTCGGATATGTTGTTCTAATATATATTCAATATAATGAGCAATCGAACGATATCTTTATTTATATAGCACTTACAAATTTTAAATTAGCTTCCCTGAAAAATAGAATAAATGGACAGGTCCACATTTGCCATATCACTACAAAATTGCTTTACTATAATTTTGTCTACGGAAATTCTTCACCTCACTTCAACATTGCTTTTTCCTGCTCTAGATATAACTGAGCAAATATGTCCATGACACTCTTTATTTCTGAAAACCCAGAGAGTTGGCCTTGTGGTTAGGGGCGCGCAGCTGTGAACTCGCATCCTCGAGATCGTGGGTTCGAACCCACTGTCGGCAGCCATGAAAGTGGTTTTCCGTGGTTTCCTATTTTAAAACCTATCCCATCGTAGCCATAAGGCCTATCTGTGTCGGTGCGACGTATAGCAGAATCATATTTCTAAAACAAGTTCAAATTAACAGATTTGCTCTGTCAATTCACATCAACTTCGATTTTTACAGATTTTTTTAGTGTTTAGTCTATCTCATTGGCTGAATGGCAATGGACTACAAAGATCTAGCATATCAAGGAATCCCACTTTTCTCTAGAAAATTCACAACTCTTACGTTAATAGCGGCAGTAGAAATAGGGAAAGCATAGTGTTACTAGCCCAAGTCAAGGCTTGGAAGTGGAGGCCCCGCCCACACATGTTAAAGAGGCATCCATGGTGCCTCCACATGGGTGATATGGTGGTTCAGGTGAAGTGGGGCTGGTGATTGAGGTGAAGGCTCACTGCGGGGTCCTGGAACCAACACATCACTTTGCTCTACGTAGCCTGGACGAGCCGCGGGTTCGGAAAGGGACGATCCCAACCTAGGAGGAAAGTCATGGCTGTGAACTCAGTCATCATAATGCCAAGTGGAGACCACTTGAGTAGGCCTACTGAAGAGGGAACAAACCTGGCTAGGTGCGGGCCAGCGGCGGACCGCTGGTTGGACGACTGAGGGGCCTGGTATCTGCTACGGAGAGCCTGAGTTGCGGGAGGACAATGTCTGAGTGTATGCCTCACCACTGATGGTGAGAACGATGCTCAGCTCCCTAGAAGGGGCAAAAACCCTATGAGTGATTGAAATATGGATGCTTATAAAGAACCAATTTCAAAAACTTCGAAATCAAGGGAAGCCATTGAAGCTCCAGTAGAGCAGATCTGGGAGCAAGCCCAAAATGAAAAACTGGAGACAGAAGTCCCAATTGGACAGGCTGTCGCCGACTCGAAACAAGGAATGGTAACAAAAGCTCCTCTAGAGCAGAATGCTACCACAAGCAAACCAAGAACGTCCGTAGAAACAGAACTGATGATTTCTGCATCGAAAATCAACAGATTTCATATCGACAGCCCACCTCGCAACAGTGCATATTACAAGGAAAGGAAGAGAGGGAGGAAGGAAGCCAAATTAGCGGCTGGAACTTGGACGGAGAATAAGCCAAGGAACAGGGATCGGCGAGAGGCTATCCCTCCGACAAAGCGCCCAAAAATCCAAGGTCGGTGGATAGTACGCCATCAAGTTCGGCTACAAAACCGCCCGCCAAGAAACAGAAAGAAGAGACGGTCATGTCCTTTTCGGAAAGACTAACTTCATTCAAGGTAGCAATAATACCTGAAATCTTTCCAGACGGGAAACTGAAGGAGAAAGACTTGAAGGAAATTTCATCTGCTCTGACACCGCAAATGAAACCACTGCCGGACGGATGCATTCCAGGATTCCTCGAGTCTCCAAGGCTGGAAAGTGAAGCAATGTTATTGATCTGTGCAAATCCAGAAACTAAAAACTGGCTGGAACAGACATTGGCGAATTGCAACCCTTGGAAAGGGGAGAATTTGGAGGTGGCAAAAGCCAAAAAAGGTGCTGAATACTAAAAAGGTCATCACCAAGTTTTCTCCTCCATTTGGCAAGATGAAGGTTGATGATGTGCCTTTCAGAATACATCAGCGTGACACCAAACTTCCGACGAAAGAGTGGAGAGTTCTGAATGCAACAACTACTGATTACACAGGAAGGACAATTGTTTTTGCCCTTAATGAAAGAGATTTTCAAGAGCTCAAGAATAGAGGCCTTAAGGCCAAGCTTGGACTTGAGAAGGTAACATTTCAGGTAATTAAGGAAAAAAACAAAACCTAGCGTTGTCAAGGATGGTACTGAAAGTTCTACGGGCCAACCTAATATATAAAAAATCAACTGTTGACAATGCCATCACGAAGTTCAAGTCCGAGGCAATCGATGTGGCTCTTATACAAGAGCCATGGGTAGTTAAGGACAGAGTAGCAGGACTGGCGGGATCTGGAGGTAAGCTAATGCACGATACTACATTGAATATGCCTAGAAGATGTTTACTTGTGAGCAGAAAAATAAAATGCCTTCTGATGTAGGGACATTGTTCAAAGGACTTAGTGGCGGCCAAGATAAAACTTGGAAATTGGGAAGGTCACAGAGAATTAACCATAGGCTCTGCATACCTCCCATATGACTCAAATAATCTGCCCCCATCAGAAAATGTTGAGAAACTAATTTCCAACGCAAAGAGGAAAGGCGAACACCTAGTCCTTTGAGCAGATGCAAATTCACACCACACGGCATGGGGCAGCACGAGCTTCAATGCAAGAGGTGAGTCCTTACTAGAGTTTATTATTGGAACTGAGTTGACGATACTAAACCTAAGAAACAAGCCTACATTTATAAATAAAAATCGTAGGGAGGTAATACACATTACACTAAGCACTACGCATATTGCAAACTTTATTAAAGACTGGAAGGTGCTGGAGGAACCATCATTGGCAGACCACCAGCACATTCATTTTGCAATAGATGCGAGACTATGTGGGAGTGAGATGTACAGAGACCCGAAAGAACTAACTGGGATAGATACAGAGAAGTTCTAAAGAACGCTGTACAAAAATTCCAACTAACGTGAGAGGACAGAAGGAATTGGATGAGGCATTGGAAATATTAGAAGAGGCCATTACAGACTCATTCCATGAAAACTGTCCTCTCAAAAAAGGTGGTGGAACAACAAACTGGCCAAAATGAAAAAAGCGGTTATAATGTTGTGTAGAATATCATATAGAAATGGAATGTGGGACGTACATCATAGGAAACTCACTGAGTATAACCTAGAGATACGGAAAGCAAAAAGAAAATTTTGGAGACTGTTCTGTGAGAAAGTGGAATCACACACTGAAACAGGATGGCTCCAGAAGGTTCTGAAAGCAACCCATATAAATAAGGTTGGGACACTGGAGAAACCAGATGGGTCGTTTACTCAGGCGGGGAAGGACACGCTGGAGATGCTAATGGCGTGTCACCTTCCTGAGGCTGAGGAGATGACAGAAGAAGAAACGGTTGTAACAGAGACCCGAGCTGGAAGAACAGACTGGAACTGTGCCAAAAGATAAATAAAACACAACCTTGTAAAATGGGCTATCGACGCTTTTCACCCTATAAAGGCTCCGGGGCCAGGTGAGATACTTCCGATACTCCTACACGAAGGATGGGAGATACTCGTCAATGCCCTGACGGACCTCTTCAGAGCTAGTCTAGCTTTAGGGTACGTGTCGAAATCGTGGTCTGCAGCTAAAGTAGTATTCATGCCTAAGCCTGGAAGGGCAAATTATGCCCAAGCCAATGCATACAGACCATTGTGTTTAACCTCCTTCATGCTGAAACCAATGGAGAAAATTCTGGATAAATATATCAGAAGAACGGTGCAAATGAACTCAACGTTACATGAAAATCAGTTTGCATATAGACCTGACAGATCCACTTAAGTAGCACTCCACCAGTTGGTTTATAAACTTAAGGAAAGTCTAGAATATAAAGAAATAGCATTGGCGGCATTTCTAGATATAGAAGGAGCCTTCAGCAATACAAGCTATGACTCTATGATCAAAGCATTGGAAAAGAGCAAGGTGAGAAAAACCGTCGTCAAATGGGTTAAATCCATGTTAGATGGAAGTAAGATAAAAGCAACCCTGTTTGAAGAAACGCTGACGGTTAGGGCCACCCGAGGTTGTGCTCAGGGAGGAGTTCCTTCGCCTCTGCTGTGGAACCTCGTGCTGAACAAAATCATAGCCACGCTCAACGAACAGGGCTTCTATACACAAGGATACGCAGATGACCTAGTGATTGCGGTACGAGGTAAGGTGATGAGTGTTATCCAGGACCTCATGCAAACATCACTCAACCTTGTGGAAAACTGGTGTCGGGAAGAACAACTATCAGTCAACCCGAACAAGATAACTCTAGTCGCGTTTACAAGAAGAAGAAAATTAGAGGGAAAGAGATCACTGAAGCTCTTTGGGCAAGATATATATATGGAAGAACAGGCACTGCACCTAGGTGTAGTGTTAGATAAAATCTAATCTGGAATCCACATATACTATAGAAAGGAACAAAACCCGGGCCAAGAACTTGCTGTATGGATGTAAAAGAGCCGTTGGGAAGACATGGGGCCTTAGACAATCAGTGGTCATGTGGATATACACAATTATCATTAGACCGTTAATGGCCTATGCTGCAATCATCTGGTGGCAGAAAGTAAGTCAAGGAAAAGTCGGCAGTAGATTGGACAGCCTACAGAGAATGGCATGCATAGCCATAACTGGGGCTATGAGAACTACGCCGACAGAAGCTTTGAATACTTTACTAGTCCTCCCATCACTACGCAGTTTCATAAAAGGACAGGCTGGAATGAGTTCATAGAGATTGGCACAATCAGAGTGCTGGAATGCACAAAGACCCAATCTAGGACACTGTAAAATTAACAGAGTAATAACAGAGGAAGTTCTACACACACCTTCTGATCATATGATACCAAAGTACAACTTCGAAAAACCGTTTGAGACCTAGATCATAAAAAAAGAAGACTGGGATATCAACAAATGGGATACCGAAAAAGAAGATATAGTGTGGCGGACTGATGGCTCAAAGACCGTGGATGGCGCAGGAGGAGGGATCAACGGGGAAGACCTGAGAGATCAATCCAGATAAGCTTGGGCAGACACACTAGAGTCTTTCAAGCTGAAATGATAGCTCTCACAACATGTCTTGAAGAAAATCTGAAAATGAACTATAGGAACATTTTCATTTTTACGGTCAGCCAATCGGCCATTAAGGCACTAGAAGCAGTCCGGATAATATCCAGAATTGTCTGGTATTGTTACTCACTTCTCCTGAAGCTCTCAAAGTACAACATTGTTAAAGTAATATGGGTACCAGGGCATGCAGGTATAGAAGGAAACGGAAAGGCAGATAAACTGGCCAGGAAAGCGGCAGAAACACATTTTGTAGGCCCAGAACCTGTATGCGAGATTTCCTATGGACAAGCCCAACACTACATAGGAAAATGGCGTCAAAAGAAGAAAATCGTGGAAAAATACTCCAGGGTGCAGGCTTGCAAAGGAACAGATGAAAGGACCAAACAAGAAGCATATTAAAAAACTGTTGAAACTCAGTAGAGAAAATATAAGACGGGTAGTAGGACTGTTGACAGGACACGGCCATCTGAAAAAAACACCTACATAGAATTGGATTAATAAGAGACAACATATGTAGGAAATGTAATGAAGTAGAGGAACTCTCCACTCTAGGACTACCAGGTGAAGAGAGAGTAAAAATCCATGAAGACCCAATTAGAACAACCAGCAGCTTTGTGAAGGAAGCAGGTATATCTAGGTGGGAATGAAGGAAAAACATGGTAGCAAAAGATCTTAGAGGTCGACGCTAATTAGGAACTAATATTCAGAGGCCCCATGAAGAAAACAAGAAGAAGAAGAAGCGAAAGCATTGTTCAAAAACTGCCCGGCTGGTTCAAATAAATTTAATATTAAGCTGTTAATTCTCTGGTCTCAAGGACCGGATGTTTGTGCAATCCCCAACATCTCTGCAACTCTCACACAACACTGTCATCCATTATCCCCACCCTCGTCGGAGGATCTGCCTTCGAATGGCTGCACCAAGCTTGCAACAGCACACGGAGTTATCATTATGACAGAAAATGATCTACAACGGACTTGCAATAAGACACAGTATAGTTAAACATATGTATTGTTGAGCATAAATATGATTTCTATTATCGCCACCTCAGCAGTCGTTGATAGAAAGCTCTCCTTTAATTTCCTTTAGACATCAACTGTCAGTATTGGTGGAGTTCTTCTCGCGGTGTCCAGACATTTCGTACCACGGACATTCTGTACCACCTAGCTCAAATATTTACACTAGGACAATCCGTACCACTTGATGTCAAATTGGAATTCAATTTCCACGCCAGCGAGCATAATGAACCTGTCAGACCAACTGTAGAAATCAGAAACAAAAATAATTTACATTTGCTGAAGAAATCGGCCGGAAGGACGTGGGTTCGAATCCCCGTCAGGAAGTTGTACAATTTAAGAAACGAGATTTTCACTTCCGGAGGTGCACATGGCTTGAGGTTCACTCAGCCTACACCAAAAATTAGTACTGGGTTAATTCCTGGGGCAAAGGCGGCCGGGCGTAGAACTAACCACTCTACCCCATCAAGTGCCGGGGATACGGATACGGATACGGCCCTCCAAGGGCCTTCACGACCTGTACGGAGATGACTGCATTTTGTTGCTGAAGAAATCTGCTATATTATTTTAAAAAATTCCCTTTAAACCATACTTATCATTTATGTTTACCTAAATATTATCATAAGTAAGCCGATTTCTTTTAAGTATAAATCCTGAAAAAACAATACAATAGAAAAACACGCCGTTTTCGGGTGCAATGTGCCTAACGAGCACAAGCATGGATAATATTACTATTATTGTGAATATTTATAAACTACTGTATTACTTCAGTAGGCCTGTAAAGTAAGTAAAATAAAAGATTCAGTTGAACTGGCCGATATGTGCTTGAAAGTCACTCGGAAACAGGAAACTACTGCAAGTAGCTAGGTCCCCGCGATTGACGAATACAAGATAAGAATTAACACCCGTGCCAGTCAGATCAGTTTCGTCAGATAGAAAGTTAACATCAGTAGTAGCCACATCGTGGGGAGGCTTCTGCGCCAGTAGTGGACAATGGATATACAAATGAATACATGCAGTAGGATATCGTTTTTACTTTGCAATATTTTCCACTCTTTCAAGTGGTACGCAATGTCCTCTCTTAAATAGTTTGAAGCCATTAATTGACACTTCGCAGGTAATCAGCCGGTCAAGTGGTACAAAATGTCCGGTGGTGCGAAAGGTCCGTGGTACGAAATGTCCTAGAACCCTTCTCGCACCCATATATAAACCGCAAATGGTGACAGGTTACACCTGATGTTGTTCCTTTATGTATGAGGACACCGGTCAGTCAACTGACTATTCCTCAAAGGTCACGTTTTGTGGCTGTTGTTCGCTTAACGTTAGCCGTACGAGTATTAGTGATTCGAATGTGAATACATGGTGTCTTTACTTATGAATAGCTATTTCTTCTTTTTTTCCTTGCTAGTTGCTGTACGTCGCACCGACACAGATAGGTCTTATGGCGACGATGGGACAGGTAAGGGATAGGAGTGGGAAGGAAGGGGCCATGGCCTAAATTAAGGTACAGCCGCAGCATTTTCCTGGTGTGAAAATGGGAAAGCACGGAAAACCATTTTCAGGGCTGCCGACAGTAGGGTTCGAGCCTACTATCTCCCGAATACTGGATACTGGCCGCACTTAAGCGACTGCAGCTATCGAGCTCGGTACTTATGAATAGCTGGAATATAGGTTCTTGTTTTTTACTTCCTCGTGAAACCTGGCATTGAACTTCATCATAAACTGCCCTACTAGTGGCGTGCTTGAGCTAACTCGATTAGCTCAAGGAGATGATATCAGAGCTCGAGATAGATCGAGGAGTACTCGAGTAGAATGGACAGCCGTCCATGCCTAATATGCTTTTACTCCAAAGTTATATTTGATACATCCTATGGTAACAGTACCGAAACCAATGTTTGTTGTAAGTGACTCTTATTACTTGTACATCCATCAAATAAATCTGTTAGTTATTTGGTGATTAGTAACAATAACAGCAAAGCAACTTGCGTTTTGCTCTTTGGATGCAATGAAGTACACCATGTTACATTTGGCAGTGTTGAAACTCATTCCCTGCCAGTGCACCTGTAATGACCCAATACATTAAGGTTATGGTTTCCCATATTTTCAACAATTTGTACTTTTCCAGGTGGTAAAATCCCTTTCATGTTTCATGTGGCAATTTTTCACAGGCATCAAAGATTTTTTTTCTTTTCGTGTTCCACACAGTAACATATTTCAGATCTAGGAGTTTACCTTCGTGCTGTCGCCATTTTGGTCCAAAAGAATATCTGTATAGCATTTTATATGAGCCTACTTTTGAGCCTATCCCGTGACGCAATACAGTGGGACCCTAAGCTAACTAGTCTATTCATTTAGGGGAATCACTAACGCTAATATATTCCTATCATAATCCAAGGGGTTATCCACTAAACTTAAAATACATATCCGTGGAGCACAAAATCGAATAATATACGCAAAAGTACTGGGGATTTCGAACCACTTCCATTTACTCAAAATATCAGATCTAGAAACAAATAATACAAATGGCACTCAAACAAAAGAAGATAAACCTGGAACATATAGTCAGTTATGTGCAATCTCCTTACCATTATACAAGATAAACAAGAACACAGGATTTCGTCACCACATTTCAGCTTTTTACCTCAGAAATTGTTCAATAAATTGATGGCCTAAACACTCACCCAGACTTTAAAATATCATGAGATAAAATGGCCGAAAACTATAACTCCAACGATGCTTCTATGAAATTATGTCGGAAACATCCTCAAAGTTATAATTAATTTTGACAGCATGACATCATCGTATCACTCGTCCAGACATTGAATCTCCCAGCGGAAACTTGCTAACAGGCTCCGATATTAATTCACATGAAGAGAATGGGATGCGAGTGATATTAATTACTAAGCCGGTAAATCAGAAGGAGGCACTCGCGGGGTTCGAACCCTCGCCGAAAACCTCACGACGAAAAAGAAAATAGATCACATAGGGAGACCTTACGTTCGTGAACCAAAATCGCATATCTAATACGCGGAGATAATCATCCTTCACCATACAGAAAACCTCGCGTTGCTATAACGGGGTCCTTTCACTCGGTGCAACGTATCATAGCACACATCGAACCCGCATCGCCTCAGCTAACTTCGCAACCGATCCCCCTGGTCTATCACATCTCTCAATACCCCCGTATACAAACACAGGCCGACACGGAGTTAAATACTGTCATCGAACATCCTTACTCCCTATCTAGTCACGTACTTGTAATGATAGCAACTCATATCTCCCAGCGCACGCTTGAAGACACCAACATTATGATAAAACGATTCGTGGTCAAATGTATGTTTTCTCGGGGACTCAAATAACACCAAATTTTGACACAACTGAAATTTAAATGAACAAAAATCACTGTTCTGCGTCGAATAACGCTCAAATTAAATCATACTGATGAATTCGAACGCAGAGGAATTTACACTAGAAGATGTTCCTACCGTCGGGTCTCGAACCGAGATCCTGTCCATCATAACATCAATGATCTATTGACCAGCTCCATAATGACCCTATATGCACTTATCTATTAAAGAATGCAATATTGACACAAATTATACATGCTCAGGTCGGGAACCGAACTGAAGACTTCCTGCCATCTGGTCTCGAACCGAGATCCTGAAAATAATCCCTATTAAAGTCCATCGACATCGTAATCCCAACACATAATGTATTCATATCACTATTGGATATGCACCTATTTACACAAACTCTATCAATCTATAACCATGTATCCCCAATCAAGAATCGAACTCAGATTCCATTAACGAAAATATATATATACTAGCTGTTACCCACGGCTTCGCTCGTGAGGATTTCGTAATTTGATAAAAATTACTTGTTCCTCTGTACTGCACTAAGATATTATCTGTAAATCACTAAAGTACAAAACCTCACCGAAAAATTGCATTTCATTTACCGCAGAATCTCTTTGTAAACCACGTTTGTGGCATTGCCTTTTGGGGCTAAGATGACCAGGCTACTGGCTGAGGTAAATCTGGAACATGCGACACGAAACTCCGTGTAAGAAACAGTTCTCTTTTATGTCGAAAAAGAGTTTTCTTTATTTGTAAAGGAGATCCCAAATACCAATTTTCACGTCTGTAACATTTTATTTTTGAGGTATAAGTATCCTCATAAAGAGAATTCAACTCCTTCTTCACTTATTTTCGATCACCAGCTTAAGTCGATTTTCCGAAAACAACAAGTACCGTACGTGTTTATTTTTAAAGGAGACAACAAATACCAATTTTCACGACTGTAACATGTTACGTTTATGAGATATACTGTAGATATACTCATTTTGAAAACTGCACCACTCCTTGGCTGAGTGGTCAGCGTTGAGGTCTTAGGTTGACAGGGTTCCGACTTCAATTTCGGGCAGGGTCGGGGTTTATAATCGCGTGTGATTAATTCTTCTGGCTCAGGGACAGGTTGTTTGTGTTTATCCCAACACTCTCCTCTTCATATTCACTCAACACGCCACATTACCGACCACAATAGGAAAATGCAATAAATCCCTACACATAGGGTTGCCGTCGGGAAGGGCATACAGCCGTAAAACAGGGTCAAATCCACATGTGCGACACAGCTCGAACCCGCAACCCCCCACAGGTGTAAGAAAAATGGTGGAAGAAGAAGACGCTCATTTTAAAAATTCACCCGCTTTTTTATTCTTTTCATCCCCTTAAGTGGATTTTCCAAACAAAAGTGTGTTCATTTATTTTTAAAGGAGATTCCAAGCATCAGTTTTGACGTCTATAACATCTTCAGTTTCTGAGATATGTGTATCCTCACATACGAATTCAACTTCTCCCTCACTACTTTCCACCCCCCCTCCCCCTTAGAGTGGATTTTCTGAAAACAAAAATGTGTGTTTTTTTTAAAGGAGATTCCAAATACCAATTTTCATATTTGTAATATGTTAGTTTTTTAGGATATATTGGAGATACTGTAATTTCGCTGCTGTAGAACCCTGGAGCTGACGTTGCCATGGTTACGACAGTTCATTTCTTTATCCGATTCCTAGAGCAGGGGTAGTGTGGTGCCAGTATCTCCGTAACGGTTGGTTTTAGGGCCTTAAAACGTGGTTTTCGGGCCCGTACCGAGTTTTTTCTTTGCATCAAGGGGCTTAAAATTGAGCTTTGTCTCGCCCTTGTACGACAAGTTCGATATTTTGCCTATATTAGCCTATTATTTTTGTATCTCCCCACGTCGCCCACCCCCCTCGAATCGTTTTTAAAATAAAGTATAGCCTATAGCACTCAGGGATAATGTATCTTTCTATTAGTGAAATATTTTTTACAATCAGTCCAGTAGTTCCTGAGATGAACCAATACATACAAACTTTACCTCTTTATATATTAGTATAGAAGTATAGATATAAACATCACCCATCTAACTCAAGTACACTTGACTACATGTTTGATTTGATTAATATTAGATTATTGAAGATTACAGAGTCTTATCTGAAAGTGACTCAATTTACTGAAAATTACTAAATTTTATTTCACTAACAATAACGTTTAATATTTTCCGAAACCGAACGTGATGCATTTTAAGGAGAGGAATTAGTTTGAACGTAGAGGGCAGACTAATCCTGTCGGCCGTGTTCCTAAATGTGTTGTACTCGTGACTGACGGTAACAAGGGTTGGTGCGTCCTGTTACTTGCAATTACTTAGCAGCCAGTTTCGGCAAGAATGACACGCGCCAATGTTTATACTTACATAAATAATCTTTATTTTTGAGCATTGCGTTTGGAATGCTTAAGTTATTTATCATTATTCTTTTCCTTTTTGTTTATTTGCTATTTGCTTAACGTCGCACCGACACAGATAGGTCTTATGGCGACTATGGGACAGGAAAGGCCTAGGAATGGGAAGGAAGCGGCCGTGGCCTTAATTAAGGTACAGCCCCAGCATTTGCCTGGTGTGAAAATGGGAAACCACGGAAAATCATCTTCAGGGCTGCCGACAATGAGGTTCGAACCGTTTATCACTTTTATTATTATTATTATTATTATTAGTATTATTATTATTATTATTTTCTTTCTTTCTTTCTTTCTTTCTTTCTTTCTTTCTTGTCCGTTTCACTCTCTTTGGGGTACGATAGATCTATCAATGGTTAGTGAGTCGTGTTTTCCTGTCCTCCCAGTACTTTTTCATCCTTTCAGATCTTGCCTTCCTCTCTTCTTCAGAAATTCTGTATAGTCGTTTGGGCTTCACCCTGTCCTCAAACCTCTTTATTTTATCTTTGGTTATTTTCTTTGCAGATCCATCTACAAGCATCTACTCTGTAATTTGGAATTCTCGTAGGTCCTTCTCAGTTTCCTTAAGCCAGTTCGGCTTGGTTTTCTTATTACGGAAATAGTCGAAGATTCTTTTAGTTATCCTTCTCGGATCCATTCTTAGGATGTGGCCTTAGAAGTCAATTCTTCTTTTCCTTATTGTGTCGGAAATCCTTTCTGATTTCCTATACAGTGTTTCATTGCTGATATGTGAAAGTTCGTTATCATGGAATTTGGGGCCTAGAATTTTCCGTAGTATTTTCCTTTCCTTTATCTCCAACTTTTCCATTGGTCCATGTGTAGTTATAGATAGAGTTTCTGCAGCATAAAGGGCTTCAGGCTTGACTACTGTATTATAATGTCTGATCTTGGAATTCCACGAGAGGGATTTTTTATTATAGGTATCTTTCGTAAGCTGGAAGGCTGTTTCTATTTTGGTTCGTCGAGATTCCATTGTTTTCTTATTATTGTTACTCTTCTCCTTTTACCACTTTTCCCACACCTGTGTGGTAGCGGGTACGAACTGTGTCGTACATGTGGATTTGGCGCTGTTTTTGGACAGGTGCCCTTCCTGACACCAACCCTATATAGAGAGATGTAATCGCTATTGCATGTTTGTGTGAAGGTTAGTAGTGTGGTGTGTTTGAGTTTGAAGGGGGGAGTGTTGGGATAAACTCAATGAATCGGAAATTTAGGCTATTACTATTTATCGTAGCGAATATTACTTTCAGTGTAAGAAATCTATGTATATATTAAATTAATTAAATTTATTTCTGTTGTGTGTTTCAAATTTAAAGGAAGAGAAATTCAAATGTTCGATGTGGAGTGATGAAAACACCCCGGTATCTCGCCTCCTCTTCTTATGTACGCCACAGTTGAACGTAAAGACATGCTCTGAACGTCAAACAGTACTGAATGTCGCCAGAAATCTCCCACTGCAACAACAAGGGATGCAGGAATATGAAGGTACAGCCACCAAAGCGATGGGCTCGCCTGCATACATATGGGACATGCTGGAAGAATCCGTTTCCCGGTCAGATGATCCATCTGGGGTTGGTCCCATAATTACGAGAGAGAAGTTAGAGTCATTCTTTGTGCCCTTGAGGCAACCTGTGTTCGTTAGTATGTTCGGCGATCTACAGGACCGTTATGAATAATGCTTGAGACGTGAAGATGTACTTTTTGAACACATGCATGCAGTTAGATGTGTGTTGCCCTCGTCACCTTGTATGATATAATAACGTACCTTGATGTTCACCATAGTTTGTAATTTCAGTACTGTTCGTATTCCCGCACACAGTATTATCAACATGGATATGCTTTTGAGCTTGGGGGTCTATCTGGAATTATCGTCATGAATTCCCAACAGCACTGTAACCATGGAAACCAGTGTTTGACAATATATTCTAGGTCAGTCGCTTCATCTTCCCACTGTGCACTTTCATGTAACTACGAGCTTGGGAAAATCTGGTGTCTAGAGAACCCCCTTCTACTTCTCTGTCCAGAACTAAATTCCTTGAAGTGGACGGGAAACGAACCCAGGGCCTTGAAATAAGAGACAGTCACGGAACTTCTATACCACAGAGTTGGCTAATAATAATAATAATAATAATAATAATAATAATAATAATAATAATAATAATAACGTGAGTATTATATTTATGACGTCTAGAACGTCTTCCATTTTCTCACAATTAATGAGCCTTACCATTCTTTTGTGAATACACTTTTTTTTTCAATTTATCAGAACTCTTTGTCTCCATTGTGGATAGAGTCTCCTTTATGTCGTAAGAGGATACTATGAGGGGGGAAACCAAAGAATCTGTACTCGCTCTCCCGTCTTCTAAGCCGCACTTCCATTCCCTACAAATTTCACAAGTATTTCTCAAATCGAAGATCATGTCCCTGTGGCTCGGATTCCAAGCAATACTGTATGATAACAAAAACACTGATGTACAGCTTGTTTGATTGTTTATCTCAAATTTTTGCTATGAGAAGTTTGCTAGTTTACTGCAGTATTATACAAACCATTCATAATCAATATAACATTTTATTTGTTGCAGATTTTCTTCATACTCCGGAAGAAGTTCACGCAGGCTTCGTTCTTACACGTGTATCATCATGCTATGATGGTATTTGCTATGTGGATAGGACTGAAATATGCACCAGGTAATGTCTTATAATTAAGGATAACAAACAAATTAATGGACGTCTCCCAATATGAAATGTCATAAACTATTTACTAATAATAATAATAATAATAATAATAATAATAATAATAATAATAATAATAATAATAATAATAATAATAATAATAATAGGGCCTAATAATAATAATAATAAAATGCACTTTCTATCTACATTCTTCATTTTCCTGTTTCTTTTCTGCCCTCCTCCTGTTTTCTTTTCTTGTACATTCGCCATTCGTCAATCAGGTGTAGTATCTCCCGAGTTATCCATTGATTCTTATCTGATATTACCTTTCTTCAGCAGGCCTGCAGCTCTCAATCTTCACGACTGCCAAGTCTTTATTTAATGTGTTTCCTTCAGTCGTTTCATTTTGTCCTGAAGCAAAATGTTCCTTGAAACAACCCCTTACAACATTTTCTTTCAAATTATGTAGAACCCATCACCTAACATTATTTCCTTCTTCGTCCGGCTCCATGGCTAAATGGTTAGCGTGCTGGCCTTTGGTCACAGGGGTACCGGGTTCGATTCCCGGCAGGGTTTGGAATTTTAAACATCATTGGTTAATTTCCCTGGCACGGGGACTGGCTGTAAATGTTGTCATCATCATTTTATCCTCATCAGGACGCGCAGGTCGCCTACGGGAGTCAAATCAAAAGACCTGCACCTGGCGAGCCGAACCCGTCCTGGTATCTCCCGCCACTAAAAGCCATAGGCCATTTCATTTTACTTTCTTCTTCAGTTTCGTCAACTTCAGATGACATTTCATAACCACCGAGTTGTGGTGGTCAGGGTCCACGTTTGCTCCTGGTAAGGTCTTGCAATCCAACACCTGGTTTCTGAATTATTGCCTAATCATAATGTAGTCTATTTGATACCTCGTCTCGTCCATGTACACAGCCCTCGTTTATGGTGTTTGGACCAAGTATTGTCAAGGGCTAAATTATGATCGGTGCAGAATTCAACAAGCCGACTTCCTCTTTCATTCCTTTGCCCAACCCAAATACTCCTATTACATTACCTTCTGTTACTTAGCCTACCACTGCATTCATAATTAGATACTTTTCTCGCTTTACATCATCATCATCATCATCATCTGTTTACCCTCCAGGTTCGGTTTATCCCTCGGACATAGGGAGGGATCCCACCTCTACCGCCTCAAGGGCAGTGTCCTGGAGCTTCAGACTCTTGGTCGGGGGATACAACTGGGGAGTATGACCAGTACCTCGCCCAGGCGGCCTCACCTGCTATGCTGAACAAGGGCCTTGTGGAGGGATGGGAAGATTGGAAGGGATAGGCAAGGAAGAGCGAAGGAAGCGGCCGTGGCCTTAAGTTAAGTACCATCCCGGCATTCGCCTGGAGGAGAAGTGGGAAACCACGGAAAATCACTTCCAGGATGGCTGAGGTGGGAGTCGAACCCACCTCTACTCAGTTGACCTCACGAGGCTGAGTGGACCCCGTTCCAACCCTCGTACCACTTTTCAAATTTCGTGGCAGAGCCGGGAATCGAACCCGGGCCTCCGGGGGTGGCAGCTAATCACGCTAACCACTACACCACAGAGGCGGACCTCGCTTTACATACTCTATTAAATATTCTATCTCTTCACATATTCTTTCGATTTTTTCATATTCCGTTGAACTAGAATGCATGTAGACCTTCACTATTGTGGTAGGTGTTGGCTTGGTGTTTATCGTGACATTAATAACCCGTTCACTATGCTGGTGGTATTAGATTTCCTACTGCCCTATTCTCTTATTCATTATTAAACCAACTCCTGCTTTCCCCTGTTTGATATTGTGTTGGTAGTTCTGCAGGCACCTGGTCACATATCCTGCTCTTCCTGCCAACTAAATCTACATATAATACCAACTACATCTAAGTTTAGTCGATCCATTTCGCTCTTCAAATTCTCTAATCTACCACAACGATTCAAACGTCTAACATTCAACTCTCCGATTCACAGAATATCAGTATTCATCTTCCTGATGACTGCTCCCAGAGATCTGAATAGTAAACTATTTTACATCCTGAATATTTTACCCAGAAGGAAGCCTTCACCAGTACGTCATTCATTCACACCGAGAGAGCTGCATTTCCTCGGGAGTTACTTATGGTTGTAGTTTCTAGTTGCTTTCAGCCGTGTATCAGTATCAAGAAAGCTAATCCATGTTAAAAACTATTACAAGACCATATTAAAGTAGTCTATCATCCAGACTGTCGCCCTTGCAGTTTTCGAAAGGTTGCTACCCCCCCTTTCTATGAACCGTTCATTAATCTGGTCTCTCGATAGATAGCCAAATAAATAAATAAATAAATAAATAAATAAATAAATAAATAAATAAATAAATAAATAAATAAAATAAAAATAGCCCTCCGAGATGTTTCCACCTACGGTTCGGCTATCTGATTCATTGGGACGCGCAAGCCTCCCCACCGTGACGAGGTCACATGGCTCACAACATTGTACCTGTAAGTTCCATTATTTAAGAGAAAAGTGTATCGACCAGTAACTTATACTATACCATAATAATATGTATATTTGTTTCTGTTATCATTATTATTATGATTATGATTAGTCTTTTTATTATGTTGTTGTATTTTCAGGTGGAAATCCGACATTTCTTGTTCTCCTGAATTCCTTCATTCACGTCCTGATGTACAGTTACTATTTCCTTTCCTCGCTGGACCCGAAGTACAAGAAATCCATTTGGTGGAAGAAACATCTGACTCAGTTACAGATTGTGAGTAAAGTTATTCTCAATAAGTAAGTAGACATTTCAGAGAGCAGACAGACGTCATGAAGTATCAACATGCACACATAGGAGGTTAAAAGGTTAATCTGTCACAACACATTTGATCCCCGTCCCTCTAGGATTAAGAATATCATTCACAAAAGGAAAATTAATCATTCAGCTTTATTTAACATCTAACAAATGTTAGTACACATTATAAATTACTACGCTTATTTTCCAGGTTGAACCGCGTTGTTGATTTATGTATACTTGCGTGCGGAAAATCTAGCCCATTTCCGTAGATCAAAATAGTGGTTTTTCTTCCGTATATTTTGCATATTTATACAACACTTGAATCCACCCATCCCTTACTGCTTCCCTCTATGACTGGTTTGAAGCAAATCCGAATAAATAGAAAGCTCTTCACCAAAATTTCCCTTCGGGAATATCAAATGATCATAAATATATCTTTCAATAAGATGTGTAACGCGATTTTACCTAGCAACTGTGCAGATTGTGATGTGAAGTAAGGATGGGATGGCCATGACATAGAGATCCATGGCCTGAGAAACTCTCAAGGTACTGTTACTAGGCAACACATCGCATCACACATTTTGTTACATGATATTATTTCGTTACACATATTTTCGGATGGACCACAGCGCTTAGACATCTTCATGTCAAAATAAAAATACACTAGATAATTTTATGGTGATTGCTAGTTGCGTAAAGGGGCATTATATATAGGTCATCGACCGACGATGATATGATTTGGTCTCAAATGAAGACGGGGTCAGAACTATACTATTTAAAATGAAAAGTGCTATGATTGGAGTATGTAAGAAGAGACGAGCCAGCTTAATATAATACGATTAGAGATTCGACCTTATAGACGATGGAGTGCTCGTCCACTGTAGGGGAGATACGTAAGCCGTCAATCGTGTTGCTATAAATATGCAAGAGGGAAAAGGAGACAAACGATGGACAGGAAAGGTCTGTTAGACACGTCACTGTGACCTAAACAGCCGTTCCTTCATCGGCCACATTTTCTGCACGAAGTTTGCTGACATTTTTTTTTATCCAGACAACTGATGCACCGTGCTCAACCCGAGGTAATCACCTTCCCCAGGCAGCTAAAATCAACTACGAAACATTTTTTTAAATGTCCTCGGACACTCCCGGCACTAAAACCCATACGCCACTTCATTTTGTCTACGCTGAATTGATGATGCTAATTCTAGATGGAACACCAGTACAAAACTGTACCAATCTTAAAGCAATATATCACACTGTTAAAAATATCCGACGGCTGTTGCAATAGCATCACCAAGACTTCCAAGTACTCCCCTCCCCCCATCCCACTGATTTGTCGTGTCCTAGGGATTGGACAAGCTGGATGCTTAGGCTATTTATAACATTGTTCTAATTAATTCAATGACACCATTCAATTCTTGCTCTACGCATTTATTAATGTAACTTACCTCATACAATATAGTATACACTAATTGATCACAGCTTTTGTGCCCCCTTATTTGTCTTGCGAACATGCAGCCTACAAGTCCGTAATGTGTGTATTAGAGAAAATAACAACACCTTGGGATTACACTCAAGTGTGGTCCTGTACATTACAAGTTACTAGTGTGGGTTCTTGTAATGTATGGAGTTGTAAATTTCTGTTCCACAAAAGATTGAAAGTCTCTTGTATATTACTAGTGAATGGTTACAAGTTTTACAAGTGACGACATATCAATAAACATACTACGTCATAGCATTAATCAGCTGTTTATCTTCGTATTCCATTCGTTGAATTAGGTTATGCTTGCCTCATTTATCGTAAAATCGTATTTTAAGGTAAACATTCAAAGAACTCTAATATTTCTGTGAATTTTTTAATGCTACAATGTTATTTTTCATTTTATTTCTTTGATGATAGGAAATTGCTTCGTTACTATCACCCATTCTGTTCTTCCGCGATATTCGCCTATGTTCCACGATAGTCTGGTCTGTCATTAGGAATCAGATGCCGCTAATAACGATATTCGGCCGCCAAACGTAATTGTTACGAAATAGCATCTGCATGAATTGTTAAAATGGTGTCACGAGAAACGAAGTTATTCATTTTGAAGGAAATAAAAAGAAGAAAAGACATTATTTTCGGTGCATTCAGCGAGAGTCTGAAAAAACAAGACAAAATAAATGGTTGGATTGAAATATTTGACTTGGGAAAAGCTCATGGAGCTTTTAAGGGGAAAATTTCGACGTATGTAAGAGATATTTTGCTCATTAATGATTCCAGGAATGTCCTTCTTGGAACATGTTTGTTCAGTATTTTCAGGCCAACGAACAATTTGAGGAAATTTTATATCATTTATTGCAGCTACCACAGAATGTATTCCTACAGACCGAAGATTTTGCCATTTCCTAGACAATGTAGTGTTGTTAGTAACTGTTGTTTAGCAGAGAGATATTTGTTTCTGTTCGTAGAATGTTTTAACCAATGCCCAATATCTATCAAAAGTTCTTCCACTTGTATTATTCTTAACCTGAAATGCTCATTGTATTCAAATACAGTGTTAAACTGGAAGTTTATTCTTTCCCTATACAGAGGATAGTTTTAATTTTCATCACCATCACTAACACTACTGCTAGACCACATATTTATCCAAATGTATCTGAAATAAGTATAGTTAAATAGCACTAGTACATTTATATATTATTGTCCTTTCACTGGTAGAGAATATTTCTCAGTTCACTAATAAGTTACAAGTACTAGTACTTTCGTGGAACACACCCATAGAAACTCACTGCTAATTTTTGAGTATGGAGTAGTGAAGTACAACTGCAGAGAACCCTTTTGTGGAACAGAAACTCTGGTATTTATACTAGTTACTAGAGAATTTACTACCGGGAGAGTTGGCGTGCGGTTAGGAGCGCGCAGCTGTGAGCTTGCATCCGGGAGATAGGGGTTTCGAATCGCACTGTCGGCAGCCCTGAAGATGGTTTTCCGTGGTTTCCCACTTTCACACCAGGCAAATGCTGGGGTTTACCTTAAGAGCACGGGCGTTTTCTTCTAACTCCTAGCCCTTTCCTATCCCATTGTCGCCATAAGACCTACCTGTGTCGGTGCGACGTAAAGCCACTAGCAAAAAAAAGAGAATTTACTTGTGGAATAGGCCCCTTATGGAGTTCCTCTAAGTTCTTTAAGTTTCTTAATTAGTTAATATTTAAGACAAAAAGAGATGGCTTCTCTCTTCTTTTCCCGGTCTTCTATCTTCTCTCTTGATCCTCACTGTAGGTATCCACATATTCCTTTATTCCTGTACTTTGGGATCGAACACGGAACTATCGCGTTGGAGCGCTCACTATCCGACCGTTTTATTGTCCTAGGGGACTATTCACGACATAGCATGAAGCTCTGCTCTAAAACTACATAACCGTAGAGTTGCTTACTGCACTCGCGGACTGAGGTTCTATTTCCGTTTACAGTTCGTTAGCGAACACTCAACGCACAGTGGCTCGTGCTCTCCCCAGCAGGCCTTCTGGCGAGCGGTTCTCCCGTGTCATCTCCACTTACTGACAAGATGGAAAGGTCGCTCGGCACGGCTGGCTTTCAGTTTTTATTGTCCTTCCAATTATTCTGGAGTATTCCATCTTCTTACAAAATAGTTACACAATTCCCCTCACATGACTGAAGTACGAGCGTCCTATTAGTTCGGCCGCCGCAGGCGCTACTCACAAATGTCGATTCCCGTGATTCTGGCGGCCGCACCATAGTATTCTGGAAGTATTTGATTTACAAATGACGCCATACTATTTCCATCCTAACTTTGGGAAGCGTTGACTACGTGACACCAGTCGAGTTCAGACTCAAAACTTTCCTATAAACAACAAGAATTCTTAACTTTTCTTTACTAAACACACACACTGCACTACCTTGCTTCTAAAATAAGCTCCCTCACTGACGGTTTTATTCCTTACCACATTCATAAAAAATATTATTATTATTATTATTATTATTATTATTATTATTATTATTATTATTATTATTATTATTATTATTATTATTATTATTATTATTATTATTATTATTATTATGCAGCCATGACTACATATGGAAAGAAGAACCTCTTGAGAAACGCCAGACTGTGACACTACATGATAACCATCAGGAATGTTGCATTATACGCAACTGAAACTCTGACATTGGGCAGGAGAGCATGCATACAATTGGAGAAGGAGGAAAGAAGAATCTTGAGACGTATATGGGGCACCAAAAAGCAAGGTAAAATCTGAGTACACAGATCAAGGCAGAAACTATATGAGAGTATGGAAACAATTTCGAGTGTGATAAGAAAGAGAAGGTTAGGATTTGTTGGACATCTCATGAGGATGGATGACAGTAGGCTGACGAAGAAGATATGGAATGCAACCTGCTTAACTGGAAATAAGTGGACGAAGGATGTCAGAGAAGATTTGGGGACTATTGGCACAAAGGAAAAATATCCCCTGATGACAGTACAGGATAGGACCAAATACAGAAAGCTCGCGGAAGGTCACAGATGGATGGACACCAGGATTCAGATTCAGATCACGGAAGCAGAGAGAAAGAGGAGGAGTGAGAGAATGAAGAAGTATTGGGAAGAAAGAATCCGTGCCGAACAAGTCACTCGTGATCTACAGGGGTCGTAATGAACCGAATAGAATTATTATTATTAATTACTGCATTCCCTGTATTGCACTGCACTGAGGTCTTTGGTTCACTTATGTTACCTTCCCTTGTCGGGCTCCATGGCTTAATGGTTAGCGTGCTAGCCTTTGGTCACAGGCGTCCCGGGTTCGATTCCCGGCAGGGTCGGGAATTTTAACCATCATTGGTTAATTTCGCTGACAGAGGGGCTGGGTGTATGTGTCGTTTTCATCATCATTTCATCCTCATCACGACGCGCAGGTCACCTACGGCGTCAAATAGAAAGACCTGCACCTGACGAACCGAACATGACCTCGGACACTCCCGGCACTAAAAGCCCTACGCCATATCATTTACCTTCCCTTAGACTACATTGTACAAAGTTACATTCAACTTTTGCCGTCTCTACTCTGGAGGTCGCCGGTCGGCCCGTTCGCTCCCGTTATACTCGAAAGGGCGCATGGTGAGTCCGGATCTCACGACAAATTTCCCAGATATAAACCGACTTGAGCATCTTATGGCACCAAATTAATAGTGGGTTTTACTTTACGGAACCCCGCCACGCATCCTCCAACAGGAGTGTGATGCATTGCATGTAGCATAGCTCCAGACCCATACGACTATCTACCAGCACCTTAATGAGTCGATCCCGGCCAGTCTAAGATGTGCTAGAAGAAAAGTGGGGCAGGGACTCTTTCCGCTCTTTTCTTCAAACGGCTGTCACGTGACGGGCGAGGGGGAGCATGAATGACCGCACTCGCTAATTGCTGACTATTTACAAGTCTCTCACACCAAGACTCCGACTGGACAGTATTTACCTGAAGAGAGTTATAATCCTGATTGACATTTCCTTAATTTACATTCAGTCATCCCACACAGCAGCTGCGTGTAGACAGCTAGGTTTGAACACAGGCTACTGGCCACACAACAAACGATGACTGCTACTTGGTTCAACTCCAGAGACAGTTAAACACAACTACCAAACAGCAACAGCTCAGTGTTAAACAGCAGGAGAGTACTCCTCACAACCACGTTCATTAAAAATGTTCCAATTGCACTCACGATAGCCACTCCAATCACTGATTCTACGACGGTCCTCAGTCCACAGAAGTACACACACACACACATACAGTGCTCCCGCCCTTATCCGTCAATACCCTGACGGCATACAACAGCCGTCTTCAGTCCGACTACTCGCTCGAAACTTCGACGCAACATCCACATTAACATTAACGACAGCCAAAACCTGACCGACTGACTGTTCGAGGCTAGCCTCCTTGTTATAGCTCAGGTGATATTGCACCCGTCCACCTCCCGAGTCCCAGACTAGCATTTATCTCAGGGGTGTCGGTTCATTATTTTAAGTCCACGAATATATAAATATAGAGGCATAATAGAACACGGGAATGAACGGAGCAATTAAAATTAAAATGGGGAAAGCTCGATTGTAAACTTGAATTTAAGGACTCCATGATAGGACTAGGAAGTTGCAGTTAACTTTAAAAAGGGTATCATCTAACTACAATAAAAAGATTATGAGAATGGTTTCCTTTGAAATAATTGCCAGAAGGAGCAGTTTATTACGCCATCCGACGTACGAAACTTTGATACATTTGGCAATGATATTTAAATTTCCACACATGTTACATAAATAAATCACTTGCTATACCGCAAGTGGTATCAATATGTTGCTGGGTTGCTTCTGGGGGAAATTACAATTGGAGTATAACTTATGGGTCGATTCCATTTGCATCGAACCGTTGTTCAAGGATATAGCTTCCTTCTATCGGGAGCCCGAGCATAACCCATATTACGGTCGGCTTCTCGATTTAACTAAGATGACGTACCCCGGCTATATACATTTTTCCGAAACCGGTACTCGGACTGGGTAATGTTTCTCGTGAATTACGAAAAATGGATTACACGGACAGTTCCTATCTTACGATGTCCAGCTGATGCCATACCACTGAATTAGCATTTATATTTTATTTACACATGATCTGAAATGTTACAAAGTAGCCTCAGTAGACTACTGCCACAGATGAGATAACGAGAAGCGGTGGGAAATACCGTGCCGATGACCTCCCCTCGCATCGCAAGCGAAGTAAACAAACACACTAAGTATTACTGTCACCTGTCCCGTGCGGAAACCTTACAATAACGAGGTAACAAATGACTATAATATTTATTATTCATATTATTCAAACATACGAGTAGAGGGATGTTGTCACCAATTAATTAATTCACTATCGTCAGAATATTCATTTATCCACGAAATTATCATCCTTGAAATTATTATTATTATTATTATTATTATTATTATTATTATTATTATTATTATTATTATTATTATTATACTCAACGGTTCCTGGCACTGTCACGTTTGATTAATATCGTCATTATTAAGCGGGACGCAAACACAAATGGTTATTACTGTTATTATTATTAGTATATCCCTCTTGTGGTTATTATTATTATTAATGAATAGGTGACTCCAGATATTATTATTATTATTATTATTATTAACGTCACTCAAGATGTTATTATTATTAATGAACCGGTCACTTCCGCCAAAAATGCATTAGGATATCGGTCGCAATTACAATTATTTCACTGCTCAACCAACGACATCATTACTGTTATTATTATGACAATTATTATTAATCTGACCGCGACGATTTGACATCGTCCTAACATTGTGACTATTGTTATCGGTTGCATATTCTCATTTAGATTCCCGTTTAACATCTTTATCAACGCTCAATTAATTAAGGCGGTCCAATCCTTTATCTGCAATATTTATTATTATCATCACGCCATCATGATTGTCATCACTCGTCATTACAATGGTTACAATATCCGATCATTTATGTGGAATCTGAACTCTCATTATCCTTAGATCCGTAGTATCTCGACGAATAGTGGTGCAGTCTATTTATTTCGTACATGCTGTCACGGGTTCGAATTCTACCCGCTAAGGAACTCAGTATTTCTCTGTGACACTGCCCGTACATTTTACACTCATTTCAATATCCTAAGTGTCTCTCGTACGGAATTTATATCCCTTCCTATCTCAATATTACTTGATTCATTTATTTCTCACAGAATTATCAAGTGACTTATTTATTCACTTCTGACATCGTACGACCTTTTATTATCTGACTGTAGATTCTTTAACATTTTTCTATCTCATTTTGATCTACGCCTTAGTTCGTTCTCCACAAATAATCGTAACATCTTGAAATTATATTTACCAAAATTTGACAATCATGGTTTCGTAATATTAGTCCTACGTGTTCCGGCTACTGAATTGCAAATTTAAGACACGACATTTATTCGTAAAAAAAATATTGGACCGTAATTTAAACCACACGTTCATTAACATGTACGGATTATTAGCACCGATCTTAAATTTCAATATTATTAATTTATCAAGTTAAATTACCACACACTTTAATTCCGAATTAAAAACGACATCCCGTCATTAAATGATTCCCGACAAACTCAACACCTTATCACTTAAATTTTATTATTACGCACTGCTCACTAAAATTCCAATATCTCATGAATTATTATTATTATTATTAATATCGCTTCTCACAAATTTAACAACTTTACTTTGAAAATATGAACACACTAATCAACAACAAAACACAGCTGGCATGACAAGGCTGGACTTTCCTTCAATGTCATTACATAACTCGTCAAACTGACAAACAGAAAACCACATATCGGGTCTATTTGACTATGATAACAAAATCAAATGTAAAAAAATTATTCTTGACTACAAAGAAAATATGAATGCATGCATGACTTAACGTACTACCCTATATCTACAAAATTTACATCTACAACAAACTGAATACATAAAAAGACCCGATTATTTACATTGTTATTACTTAATACTGTCCGTGCTACAAATTTAGGATGGGGTCGTTAAGCGACTCATCTTGTTACAGAAGGTAACCTAGTCTAATCAAATTATTCCCATTTTTCCAATCACGCTAACATTTCCCAAATATTATCTACATTTTAGTACTCATCTTAGTTATTGGTAATCCATTGCAGCTTGGCAGATGAGAGGCTCCTTTCGGCCCCTATCCGCCGTACTACTCCTCCATTCTTGATGGCGTAGTTCCACAAATGATTTCCTGGCAAATTACCATTTTTACACTAATACCTTAATTATCACAATACTTCACCATTGACAATGTTAACACTGAAAAATTTACTTTTATAAAACAAATTAATACCCTAGACCCAAAAATTTAATATTTTACACTGTTTTAAGCTTCGTCCAATTACCGCACACATGGACATGGACACGTACGACGGTGTGTCGAATTTTACGCCCGTCGCGATTTATGTCGTCCGACGCGATACGCCTGTTTCATACGGCCCTCTTGAAGTGTTCATGATAGCGGTTCGATATTCCAAAGTACAGGCTATTATTCCCTCAAAGTACTGTTCGTCACACAGTATGTTATTTACGTATTTATTGCGGTGCAATTTATATTACTCACTCTTACAATGCAATTAATTGACTTCACTATGATATTTATAACTGGCAAACACTGTCCTAAGTTAACTACTTCCAGTTCATGTTGCTTGAGCGCGATCACATTTTATAAGTACTGGCGGATGCTCGCGCCATTAAATGTTGAGTTACTGTACGCCCGACGGATTTGAAGTCAGCTGCGAACGACGGTTCAGCTCCAGAGATTCATTTCAAGTGTGGTGGCGAGTATCCCATGCGCCCGTATATATGGATGAAGCTTTCCCTCGCGGATTCATTGACGTCATACCCATGAGGGAGGGGGTGGATTTTTAATATCGGCACTTGCACTCCGAATTGGACGTTAAAATTTATATCAAATTAATCCACTCCTCCAGCTTATTTGCTGGATTAAATACGAACTCCTGACGATCATAGATTTAGGAGATACGGGTGGATTTAGCTCCTCACATTTCGCGCCTTTGAAAGCGTCCCTTACAACGTGGTTTTCGTCCAGCCAATGACATTCAAGCTGTCTGGTTTCCAAGAAATCCAGCCTTCAATTTATTTAATTTGCCAATAATTATTGATTATTTTTCCATGCGTGACATCTAATAAATTCATTACATTGCTCCGTGTACTCACAATAATTTATTACTGATTACTTTCGAAGTTACATTGGTGTCTCATCACCCTTCTCTTAAGATGGTATCCCTGAGTCTTCCATCAACTTTTAGCGATTGGCCTGCAAGTGGTCACGTGATTTAAGTTTCCACCTGCCCGAACCTAGGCTAGCGAATGTCCTCGCAACCACTGTACTTTTCCATGACGTCGCGGAAATTTCCATCCGCCCAAAATATCCCAGCGCACTACTCATGTTGCAAGCTTCCTTTGTCTCAAACTACCCCCTTCTCTAACCAACTAATGGGCTCCCCTGCTGTGAAGCAGCTAAATGTTCTTGTGTCGAGCTAATCCGTCAGGCTCCAGTCTGTCGTGTTCCTTAGATCATATTTCAACACTACACAGATGAAATATTTTCAACTACACTTCTGTATTTCAATAAATGTACTATTTCTCTTCATAAATCAAATCATGATTGACTTTGGGACTAAGTCACTCGGGTTCAATATGTACCGGAATATTCGCGATTTGGCTAGAGACGGAACATTCCCGTTGCACCTCACAGAAACTCACAGGGAAATGAGCCGACGAGAACAATACACAGAAACGCCAACCCCGCCCTCCCGCCCTCCCGCCCGGCTGGGAGTACTCCGGTCATCCGACAATCAATCACTACTGATCTGCATTTAGGGCAGTCGCTCAGGTGGCAGAATCCCTATCTGTTGTTTTCCTAGCCTTTTCTTACATGATTGCAAAGAAATTCGAAATTTATTGAACCTCTCCCTTGGTAAGTTATTCCAATCTCTAGCTCCCCTTCCTATAAACAAATATTTGTCACAATTCGTTCTCTTGAATTCCAAATGTATCTTCATATTGTGATATTTCCTACCTTTAAAGACACCACTCAAACTTATTCGTCTACTGATGTCATTCCACGCCATCTCTCCACTGACAGCTCGGAACATACCACTTAGTCGAGCAGCTCGTCTCCTTTCTCCCAAGTCTTCCCAGCCCAAACTTTGCAACGTTTTTGTAACGCTACTCTTTTGTCGCAAATCACCCAGAACAAATCAAGCTGCTTTTCTTTGGATGTTTTCCAGTCCTTGAATCAAGTAATCCTGGTGAGAGTCCCATACATTGGAACCATACTCTAGTTGGGATCTTACAAGAGACGTATACGCCCTCTCCTTTACATCCTTACTACAACCCCTAAATACCCTCATAACCATATGCAGAGATCTTTACCCTTTATTTACAATCATATTTATGTGATTACCCCAATGAAGATCTTTCCTTATATTAACACCTAGGTACTTACAATGATCCCCAAAAGGACCTTTTACCCCATCAACACGGTAATTAAAACTGAGAGGACTTTTCCTATTTGTGAAACTCATAACCTGACCTTTAACCCCGTTTATCATCATACCATTGCATACTCTCCATCTTACAACATTATCGAGGTCATTTTGCAGTTGCTCACAACCTTGTAATTTATTACTCTGTACAGAATAACATCATCTGCAAACAGCCGCATCTCTGATTCCACTTCTTTACACATATCATTGATATATATATATACTGTATATAAGAAAAAATGTCAAATAACACTGCGTTAAAGAATTCCCCTCTTAATTACTATAGGGACAGACAAAGCTTCGCCTACTCTAATTCTCTGTGTTCTATTTTCTAGAAACATAGCCACCCATTCAGTCACTCTTTTGTCAAGTCCACTCATTTTAGCCAGTAGTATCCCATTATCCACCCTATTTTAGGTAGGTCAATCGCGATACCATCCATCTGACCTCCTAAATCCAGGATATCTGCTACAGTATATCTTGCTGGAATCCTACAACAGTGGAATGACCTTCCCTAAACCCAAACTGGCTTCTATCAAACCAGTTATTAATTTCGCAAACATGTCTAATATAATCAAAAAGAATGCTTTCCAAAAGCTTACATGCAGTGTCAAACTGCCTGGCTTGTAATTTTCAGATTTATATCTATCACAATTTCCTTTATACTCAGGGGTTACTACAGCAAATATCTCCTTCATGCAGACAATAATCAAATAAGTACTTCAGGTATGGTACAATATCCCAACCCATTGTCTTTAGTACATCCCCCGAAACCTTATCAATTCCAGCCCTTTTTCTAGTTTCCAAATTCTGTATCTTACTGTAAATGTAATTGTTGTCATAGGTAAATTTTAATACTTCTTTAGTCACCTTTTCTATCTTCACATTATCCTTGTAACCAACAATAGTTACATACTGCTGACTGAATACTTCTGCCTTTTGAAGATCCTCGCATACATACTCCCCTTGTTCATTAATGATTCCTGGAATGTCATTCTTGGAACCAGTTTCTGCCTTAAAGTACCTATATATCCTCTACCATTATTCACTAAAATTTGTATGACCGCCTATTATGCTTGCCATCATGTTATCCTTAGCTGACTTCTTTGCTAGATCCAATTTTCCGGTACGTTCCTTCAATTTCTCCTTACTGCCACAGCCATATCTAACTCTATTACTTTCCGACCTGCAACTCCTTCTTAGTCTCTTTACTCCTTTGTTATATTATAGTGGATCTTTACCATTCCTTACCTCCTTCAAATTGTACAAACCTATTTTCATATTCATCAACAATTGCTTTAAACCCATCCCAGAGTCTGTTTACATTTTTATTTACCATTTTCCACTGATCATAGTGACTTTTTCAAACTCCCTCATGCATCTTTTATCAGCCATATTGTACAGCGTAATAGTCCTAATTTAATACCTTCCCACCTTTCACATTTATTTTTAACTACCATAAAATCAGCTTCGTGATCCCTAATACCGTCTATTACTTCGGTTTCTGTATAGAGCTCATCTGGTTTTACCAGCACCACATCCAGAATATTTTTCCCTCTAGTTGGTTCCATCACTTTCTGAATCGGATGCCCTTCCATTATTAACTTATTTGCCTTTCATTGGTCATGCTTCCAGTCGTTCGCATTACCTTCCCAACTGGCATTTGGTAAATTGAGATCACCCACTCTTATCACGTTCCTTTCCTTATCGCATCCCACATAGCTGATCATCTTGTCAAATAATTCTGAATCAGCGTCAGTGTAACCCTTTCCCAGTCTGTACACCCCGAAGACATCAAGTTGGGGTATCTTTAGACATGAGCCTTACACCAAGAATTTCATATTTGTCATCATTAACTTTTTCGTAGCTTACAAATTATTCTTTCACCAGAATGAATACTTCCCCTCCTCCCATTCCTAACCTATCTCTACGATACACACTCCAGTTCCGTGAGAAAATTTCTGCATCCATTATGTCATTTCTGAGCCATGATTCAACTCTTTTTACAATGGCTCACTACCCCTTCCAGTAAGTACCGCGAGAGGCTACTAGAGGACTGTCACGTAACAATACTTTTACAAGAAGGTATTGGGGAATGTCTAAGATGCAAGGATGGTAGAATGAGTGTATTGCATTTTCTGTAGCAACAAAAGTGTCTGAAATGTAATTCATCGTCAACCTACACCCCTAAACTGCCGCAGACTTTAGACAGAAAAAGTCGGTCGTGTCACAAACACACAACATCTCCTAGCCGTGTTGCACACTGTCGTTACTCTGAATGATACATAATGGAATTGCATAATAGCCGCATATCATAAAAAATACTTCGTACTTATATGTTTCATCTATACATATAAAATAAGAATTTTGTCTGTACATTGCTCAGAATTTTAAAATAATGATATTTCTGCATCGGCCGTGACCACAGTAACAAGGAAATGCACTTTTTGAGTTTCTGTAATGTCTGTCTGTCTGTCTGTCTGTCTGTCTGTCTGTCTGTCTGTCTGTCTGTCTGTCTGTCTGTCTGTCTGTCTGTCTGTCTGTCTGTCTGTCTGTCTGTCTGTCTGTCTGTCTGTCTGTCTGTCTGTCTGTCTGTCTGTCTGTCTGTCTGTCTGTACCCCCATCACGAGAAAACGGCTAAATATAATTTAATGAAAATCGGTATATACAGTAAGTCGCTACAATCTAGGCCATAAGTAATTTTATTCACGCTGAGTGAAATGGTAGTTTAGGGAAGGCCTAAAATATATTTCTCAAATATGTGTGTTATTATTTGTCCTATCGATAAATACTACATAACTCTTTTTACATTTTTACCGTACCGGCTATGATAACAGAGATATTCATGAATTTCGATTTTTGTTGCTAAGTCCATATCAGCGCCGAGCCACGAGAAAATGGGTCAACAGAATTTTATGAAAATCGGTATGTAAAGTCGGGGAATAAGTAACTACAGTCTACGCTATAAACAACTTTTTCCACGCCTCACTTTACATTAGATGCTCTAATATAACAGAGTCTAAATAAAACTAAATGTGAAGGCCTGCAATACAGAAAGCTCATAAAATTGATCAACATTAACATTACATTGATCATTGTTTGTTGTGATGTGCTTTTTCGTCTTCTCTTGCCACTCATCTCTGATAGATGGGATTACTGCTGCGTACTGAGTATAACAGCCTACCTGAATATTGGCGGGAAGTAGCTGGGGAGTTAGATCTCTCTCTTCTTCAGCATACCATTCCTTTGGTCCATACATTTTCTGATACTACTGATACGTAACACACTGGTTCATCACAGTATTCCAGCTATTCGATCCCTACTCTGAGGTAAATCACCTATGTTGACTGCAGTTGGGAAAACCATAAAGACAGTCTTTCTGAGAATCCCGTAGCGAAGCACGGGTACATCAGCTAGTGTTAACTTAAGACTGTTGAAATAGGTTCGTTTATTCGTATTTCCATACGATATATTGGACGTTTGCTCATACTTCGATGTTAATAACGTATTTCGTACGTAGTTATAATTTCTTGTGGCACCGAGCGAGTGGCTGCACGGTTTGGGTCACGTAGCTGTTAGCTTGCATTCGGGTGATAGTGGGTTAGAACCCCATTGTCTGGAGACCTGAAAATAGTTTTGCGCGATTTCCCATTTTCACACCAGATAAATGCTTGGGGTATACCTTAATTTAAACCACGGTGGTTTCCTTCCCACTCCTAGCTCTTTTCTACCCCATCGCCACCATTAGCTCTATCTGTAGCGGGGCGACATAACGCTAATTTTAAAGAAGGTTAAATGTAAATAACACATATGGAATAACAAAACTTGTTAATAAATAAATAAATAAATGAATAAAAACCACATGTAACAGATACATGTTATTTAACAAAAGGCTTTGCCTAAATGAACAGATCTAAAAACATTAGGAGAGAACTGCTAGAAAATTCAAAGTACTGTTAGTTATAATAATTTCGTGTGGTTATTTCTAGCCGAGTGCAGCCCTTGTAAGGCAGACCCTCCGATGAGGGTGGGCGGCATGTGCCATGTGTAGGTAACTGCGTTTGATTGTGGTGGTGGGTAGTGTTGTGTGTGGTGTGAGTTGCAGGGATGTTGCGGACAGCACAAACACCGAGCCCCGGGCCATTTGAATTAACCGATGAATGTTAAAATCGCCGACCCATTCGGAAATCGAACCCGGGTCCATCTGAACCAAAGGCCAGTACGTTGACCATTCAGCCAACAAGTCGGACTACTGTAAGTTAATGTGAGCATTCAAGCACATCTATATTAATCCACTAAGTTATTTAAATAATTCAGAAATTGGATAGTGCCCTCAGAAGTAAAAGTGCCCTCATTATGTAACATCATTTGTGCCACAATAATTTTATGATAAATAGCAAGAGCAACTTGCTTCCCCTCGATAACTGTGGGATACAACGCTTTTCTGGTCAAATTTAGAGCAAGTTTTAATAGTATTTTTAGGTACCTATTTTTGAAAGCTATAGACTACATGATGAGATAGATTCATGATATTAGTTTTTCGTATTAACTTATAGGCTGTTGGATATGTGTAAAGAATTGTGGCAGCACACCAGGCTAGACTGTATTTTAATTAAAGCGACGGCCGCATCCTTCCCACACCTAGCCCTTACCTATTCAATCTTCGCCATAAGACCTATCTGTGTCGGTGCGACGTAAAGCAAATTCTAAACAAAGCAACAAAAGAAAATAGTGGCAAATGTCGTTTCTAGTTTTCTGGACTTCGGTAAAACACAAAGCATACCATCCTTAACTCTACGTCGGTAATGCTGTGCTGTCTTGGAAAGTCTGTGGAGAGTGTAGAACTTAATTACAAGTAGGATTAGAGGTCCCTTTGGCTGTAACTAACTGCCACTTTAACTTCAATATATCAACTAACTAGCAAATGTACCCGTGCTTCGCTACGGTATTCTACATTGTATTCGAACATCGAAGTAAATACTGTACATGCAGTAAATAAGATTGTTTTAAAATGGCATGTCTCTTAACGTTGCCTACTGCCATTCACAATCGAGTTGAGAAGTTTTCATTATAATTGCAGGCCCAATCGCCTACTGCGCGGTCACAATCCATTTGGGGAGTTTTCGTTACAATGGCAGGCCCCCTTTCCTACTTCCAGACAGATTACAGTTGGGGAGTTTTCATTAGAATGGCAGGCAAATTCCCTACTGCCAGTCGAAATGATTTGTGCAGTTATCATCACAATAACAGACCCCTTTTCCTACATCCAACCAGCTTACTACCAGTCACACCAAGTTGGTGAGTTTCCATCAAAATAGCAGGCCACTGTGCCTTATGCCAGTCACATTTTAGATGGATACATTTGTTTATAAGTACGGGCACCCTTGCCTACAACTAAACATAATCGGGTAGGGGAGTTTTAAACAACGCTGCATGCTCCCTTGCCTTCTGCAAGTCATATCGAGGAGTGAATTATTCATTACAATGGTAGGCCTTCCTTACTAACGCCAGTTACACGGGTGTTGGAGAAGGACCCCATTCCTACTGCCAGCCAAAGTCGGTGTGGGGAGTACTCGGTGTGGGGAGTACTGATTACAATAGCAGACACACCCTTTCCCGATCGCTAAAAAACGACATCAGTGAATATATATATAGATCGACATACGAAAGTATATGCATGCTTACAATATTGCAGACCTTCATTTACAGATTAACTGCTGCTAAACGTACGTCATATCGACAAAGGATTGTACCATAAGACGACGGATTTAGCGGCCTAAATGGCTGGTCCTATGATATCTCATCTATTCTTGGGTCAGATTGAGTTAGAAACGTTGAATATGGTAAAATTTTTGTTAGATTATCTCACATTGCATTACTTTTCAGATAATTATGTGACAGCTGCATACATAGCATTTGGCTCACATATGGCCACTGGGTGGTCCAATTTTCGTGTAGAGTTTGACGATTCTGTCTTTCTTATAAATGACTGAATGTACGAATTATGCATGTGAAAAATTCAAATTTACTTAACATCGAGAAATAGACAAAATTCAAACGTAAAAGGGATACAGGTACGACAAAATGTCATAAAACCAAGGTTGTAGATCACTCCAAATTGAACGCAGATTGTGCCATCCGTTATGTAATAGGACTTCCCGAAGGTCTGCACCATTATTAAAATTGCTCCATATTTCGATATTTTTCGGGGACAAAAAGTGAAAAATTGAAAGATCCTGGAAATGTTCTGTCCGTTACAGCCTAAAACGTATAATTTTGCCAAATTTTAGTTTTCTTGTTCGTTTGGCAGATTATGCTGCAATGTGGATTTTGGGCGAGGAGGTTTAAAATCAGGACTTTCAGGAAACTAAACCAAAAAAATATGCGGATGGTCATTATTACCCCGCGAACGCGTAGCTGTACAAAAATTTCGCCAAAATAGTCAATGTACAGGCACACAGTCGTTACAATTTTATTTATATAGATAGATAAGGAATCTGCTCCACATACAACACCTTTTGGTCTATGTCTGCTGGACTTAACCTGCAAGCCCGTCCATTCATGTTATCTCCCTTATTATTCTTCCTGTCGAAAAATGCACATGAAAAAATAATTCTAGAAATGGATTTCCAACAAATTTGGTCGATTTCCAGTCAGGTTGGTCTTGTACTGTATATATTGTGGAAGAGTAAATTCACCATTTCGGTTCTCTATCAACCGCCAATCCATCCCGAAAACAGAAAATGTTATTGACCTTTAAAATCTACCTTTGGAAAGGTGGATGCTAAATATAAAATTTAGTTCAAATATCTTCAATAGTTTTCAAGTTGTAAAATATACGCTCAACATGCACCCGTTCTTAAGTCCGGTGGGACTAGTACCGAAAAACGGTCTGTTAATGATATCTCCCTTATAAATTCTCTTATCGAAATGATGCGAATGAGAAAAAAGGTTTAGAAATTAATTTTCATTAAGGCAGGTTGTGTATATTATGTGGGAGAGTAAAACCACAGTTTCGGTTTCGTATAACCCCCCAGTCACTTCATGGATTTAGAAACAATATTTGCCCCAAAACCTACCAAAGGACAGGTGGATTCTAAATATGAAGTTTGGTGGAAATATATCCAGTAGTTTCCATGTTACAGACAGACAGACAGACAGACAGACAGACAGACAGACAGACAGACAGACAGACAGACAGACAGACAGACAGACAGACAGACAGACAGACAGACAGACAGACAGACACCAAAGCTAAAAATATGCAGATGGTCATTATTACACCTGAAACAGATAACTGTACAAAAAAAAAAATGTCGCCAAAATAGTCAATGTACAGACTAAGTCTAGAAGTACATACCTTTATTTTGAGAGTTAATGCTTTGAAACTCTGCGACATATCTACAAACGGACTTCACCATCAGGCGCCAGTGTTCTACATGGTTGGTCCCATGACATCTTCTCGTATCTTCTATATTTATGGGTTAGATTGAGTTAGAATCATTGAATAGTGTGAAATTTTGTACAGTTTTCGCATACTACTTTATATTTGTGATACTCATGTCACAGCTAGAATCATAAAATTTGGCTATCACTTGGCCACTGGTCATGTCAATGTGCGTGCCGAATGTCATGATTCTATCTTTCCTCTAGGTGTGCCAAATGTTAACATATACGTGTGAAAGTACAACATTAACTTGCATTCATACATACATACATACATACATACATACATACATACATACATACATACATACATACATACATACATACATACATACATACATACATACATACATACATACATACATTATCATTATAGACTGTTATGCCTTTCAGCGTTTAGTCTGCAAGCTTCTGAGTATGTACTAAACGTCGCCACAATCTTCGATTTGCAACTAGTGTTGTGGGCTCATTTAGTTCTATACCTCTTATCTTTAAATCGTTAGAAACTGAGTCTAACCATCGTCGTCTTGGTCTACCTCTACTTCTCTTACCCTCCATAGCAGAGTCCATTATTCTCCTAGGTAACCTATCCTCCTCCATTTGCCTCACATGACCCCACCAACGAAGCCGGTTTATGCGTACAGCTTCATCCATCGAGTTCATTCCTAAATTAGCCTTTATCTCCTCATTCCGAGTACCCTCCTGCCATTCTTCCCACCTGTTTGTACCAGCAATCATTCTTGCTACTTTCATATCTGTTACTTCTAACTTATGAATAAGATATCCTGAGTCAACCCAGCTTTCGCTCCCGTAAAGCAAAGTTGGTCTGAAAACCGACCGATTTAAAGATAGTTTCGTCTGGGAGCTGACTTCCTTCTTACAGAATACTGCTGATCGCAAATGCGAGCTCACTGCATTAGCCGTACTACACCTTGATTCAAACTCTCTACCATCCTGGGAGAACACACAACCTAAATACTTGAAATTATCGACCTGTTCTAGCTTTGTATCACCAATCCGACATTCAATTCTGTTGAATTTCTTACCTGCTGACACCAATTTAGTATTCGAGAGGCTAATTTTCATACCATACTCATTGCACCTATTTTCAAGTTCCAAGATATTAGACTGCAGGCTTTCGGCACAATCTGCCAGTAAGACGAAGTCGTCAGCATAGGCCAAACTGCTTACTACATTTCCACCTAACTGAATCCCTCCCTGCCATTTTATACCTATCAGCAGATGATCCATGTAAACTACGAACAGCGAAGGTGAAAGATTACAGCCTTGTCTAACCCCTGTAAGTACCCTGAACCAAGAACTCATTCTAGCATCAATTCTCACTAAAGCCCAATTGTCAACATAAATGCCATTGAATGATTTTAATAATCTACCTTTAATTCCATAGTCCCCCAGTATAGTGAACACCTTTTCCCTCGGTACCCTGTCATATGCTTTCTCTAGATCTACGAAACATAAACACAACTGCCTATTCCTCTTGTAGCATTTTTCAGTTACCTGGCGCATACTGAAAATCTGATCCTGACAGCCTGTCTGTGGTCTGAAACCACACTGGTTTTCATCCAACTTCCTCTCAACGACTGATCGCACCCTCCGTTCCAAGTTGCCACTGAAGTCTTTGCCTGGTATACTAATCAGTGAGATACCTATATAAATAGGTGCAATTACTGCTTTTGTCCAATCTGAAAGTACCTTCCCAACACTCCACGCTAATTTTACTACTCTATGAAGCCATTTCATCCCTGCCTTACCCCTATACTTCACCATCTCAGGTCTAATTTCATCTATTCTTGCTGCCTTATGACAATGGAGTTTTTTTACCATCCTTTCCACTTCCTCAAGCATAATTTCACCACAATCATTTTCCTACTCCCCATGAGCTTGGCTGTTTGCAACACCACCAGGATGATATACTTTTACATTGAGAAGATGTTCAAAATATTCCCTCCACCTCTCCAGTGATTCCCTGGGATCTATTATGAGTTCACCTGAATTGCTCAAAACACTGTTCATTTCCTTTTTTCCTCCCTTCCTAAGATTCTTTATTACTGTCCAGAAAGGTTTCCCTGCTGCTTGACCTAGCCTTTCCAGGTTATTACCAAAATTTTCCCATGACTTCTTTTTGGATTCGACAACTATTTCTTTCGCTCTGTTTCTTTCATCTACGTACAAATCCCTGTCTGTCTCGGCCCTTGTTTGGAGCCATTTTTGATAAGCCTTCTTTTTACGTTTACAGGCTGCTCTCACTTCATCATTCCACCAAGTATTCGCCTTTTCCCATCTTTACACACAGTTGTTCCTAGGCATTCCCTTGCTGTTTCTACTACAGCATCCCTGTATGCCACCCATTCACTTTCTATGTCCTGAACCTGCTTACTGTCTACTGTTCGAAACTTCTCACTAATCATATCCATGTACTTCTGTCTAATTTCCTCGTCCTGGAGATTTTCTACCCTGATTCGTTTGCAGACAGATTTCACTTTCTCTACCCTAGGCCTAGAGATACTTAGTTCACTACAGATCAGATAGTGGTCTGTATCATCGAAAAATCTGCGAAAAACTCGTACATTCCTAACAGATTTCCTGAATTCGAAGTCTGTTAAGATATAGTGTATTATGGATCTGGTACCCCTAGCCTCCCATGTGCAGCGGCGAATAGCCTTATGCTTGAAGAATGTATTTTTTGTTGCTAGGGGCTTTACGTCGCACCGACACAGATAGGTCTTATGGCGACGATGTTATAGGAAAGGCCTAGGAGTTGGAAGGAAGCGGCCGTGGCCTTAATTAAGGTACAGCCCCAGCATTTGCCTGGTGTGAAAATGGGAAACCACGGAAAATCATCTTCAGGGCTGCCGATAGTGGGATTCGAACCTACTATCTCCCAGATGCAAGCTCACAGCCGCGCGCCTCTACACGCACGGCCAAATCGCCCGGTAAAGAATGTATTCGTAACAGCTAAACTCATACTAGCACAGAAGTCCAGCAAACGCTTCCCATTCCCATTATCTTCCATATCTTCCCCACATTTACCAATCACCCTTTCGTATCCTTCAGTTCTATTCCCAACTCTCGCATTGAAATCGCCCATTAGTACTATTCTATCCTTGCTGTTGACCCTGACCACGATGTCACTCAATGCTTCATAAAACTTGTCAACTTCATCCTCGTCTTCACCCTCACATGGTGAATACACGTCACAATTCTTGTCCTAATTCCTCCAACTGACAAATCTACCCACATCATTCGCTCATTTCCGTGCCTACAGAATCTATATTGCGTGCAATGGTATTCCTGATATAGAGCCCAAACCCAGACTCTGCTCTTCCCTTTCTAACACCCGTCAAGTACACTTTATAATCTCCTATCTCTTCCTCATTATCTCCCCTTACCCGAATATCACTTACTCCTAGCACATCCAGATGCATCCTCTTTGCTGACTCAGCTAGTTCTACTTTCTTTCTTCCATAAGCCCCATTAATATTGATAGCTCCCCATCGAATTCCATTTTGTTCGCCAAGTTGTTTCCAAGGAGTCCCTCGCCATTGCTCCCATAGGTCCGAGGCTTGCTTAAAATGTTCTGAGCTCGGTAAATTCATGAAGCAGGATGCTACCCTACTTGCACATAGTCCAAGTGAGGATCTCTCCTCTAACGGGTTATGGACCACCGGTGAATTGTATAGTCCTAGACGCCTGAGCACAAGGAGGGACACGACTCAGAAATGTCCGAGATGCCCACTCCCATTCCATAGCAACTGGTATCCCGACTCTCAGGACCACTTACTAGGCCACTCAGCCGTTACCCATGGTTCACGAACTAGGACGTGACTACAGTAACCCAGAAACATGAACCATCCATAAACATGAACAATTAACTTGAAATCGAGAAATACAGCCCTATTTAACGTATAAGGGATAAAAATACGACAAAGGTCATACGACCAAAGTTGTAGATCTCTTCAAAATGAAATGCGATTGTGCTTTCTGATTTGTGATAAGACTGACCGATTAACCACCAATTATCCCGAAACGAAGGTCTGCACCGTTGTTAAAATTGCATGCATATTTCGATATTTTCCGGGGCCAAAGTTATACATTTGCATAGCTGTCGCGATGGTGGAACAGGCAAACAGACAGACACGAAAAATAAAAACAGCGGATTCGGTCTGGAGTTGGCCTAAAACGGATAAGTATCTGAAAAATTGGCAAAACAAATGAAATTACAGACCTGAAATTTGTATTTTTAATATCTTTTAAAAATAAATGTAACACGTATTTGTTTGTTTTCGAAAAAAAATAACACTTCAGTGGGAAGGGGTGTAAATAGAACTGAAAAAGTGGTTGAATTATTTTTATGTGGATACTAACATCTCGAAAACTGAAGATGTTGCAGACATGAAAATTGGTATTTGGATTCTCCTTTAAAAATAAAGACGTATTTCTTTTTGTTTTCGCAAAATCCAATTAAGGGGGTGGGGTGGGTGAAGAGAAGTTAACGTAGTTGAATTCTTTTAATGTAGATACTTATACATCAAACACTGAAGATGTTAGACGTGAAAATAGGTATTTGGAATCTCCTTTAAAAATAAAGGAACACGTACTTTCTTGTTTTCGGAAAAATCCCTTTAAAGTTGTGAAAAAAGTGAGAAATGGTTTGAATACCTTTTTGAAGATACTTATATCTCAAAAAATCAAGATGTTGCAGTCATGAAAAGGTTTATTTGGAATATCCGTAAAAAATAAAGAAACACGTACATTTTGTTTTCGGAAACCTACTTATGTGGGGGTTGGGTGAACAGGACTGACAAAGGGATGAATTTTTAAAATGAGTATATCTCAAAAACGAAAAATGTTACAGACGTAAAAATTGGTATTTTAAATCTCATTGAAGTATAAAGTAATACATATTTTTTGTTTTCGGAAAATTCACTTTGCGGCGGGGGGCGGGGGTAAAAAGTACTGAAAGAGGGGTCGAAATATTTTTATTAGGATACTGGTATCTCAAAATCTGAAGTTATTGCGGTCGTGAAAATTGGTATTTGGAATTTCCTTTAAAAATAAAGAAACGCGCATTGCGATATATATTTTAAATTGTAGGTGTGAAATAGGAAATATTTTTAAACGTTCCACCGCTAAAGTGTCAAATGAGGTTAGCTCCATAAAGTAAATTATTCATCCCTCCAAATGCGTTTGGCGCACAAAGTTGTAATTTTACGAGTTGGGTCTTCTTTTATGTTCTAGGTGTAAAATACCGTACACTTCAAAACATTTCTCCCCTATGGGTTTAGTTGACTCGCAAAAACACAATATCCATTCTTCCGAAACCGTTTCAGACACGAGCATAACTTTTTTTCATGAAGAGTTGTACTTATCCTAGAAGTTAATAAATATTTCAAAACTTTCGCTCCTTAAAAAGGCATCCATTCCTCCATTACTGTTCACTGTACAAAAGTTAAATTTCACAGGTTGTTCGCTTTTGCCGCCTCTGTGGTGTAGTGGTTAGCGTGATTAGCTGCCACCCCCGGGGGTCCGGGTTCGATTCCCGGCTCTGCCACGAAAATTTGAAAAGTGGTACGAGGGCTGGAACGGGGTCCACTCAGCCTCGGGAGGTCAACTGAGTAGAGGTGGGTTCGATTCCCACCTCAGCCATCCTGGAAGTGGTTTTCCGTGGTTTCCCACTTCTCCTCCAGGCGAATGCCGGGATGGTACCTACCTTAGGGCCACGGCCGCTTCCTTCCCTCTTCCTTGTCTCTCCCTTCCAATCTTCCCATCCCTCCACAAGGCCCCTGTTGAGCATAGCAGGTGAGGCCGCCTGGGCGAGGTACTGGTCATTCTCCCCAGTTGTATCTTCCGACCCAGAGTCTGAAGCTCCAGGACACTGCCCTTGAGGCGGTAGAGGTGGGATCCCTCGCTGAGTACGAGGGAAAAGCCGAACCTGGAGGGTAAACAGATGATGATGATGATGATGTTCGCTTTTACGTCATAGATGTTCATTCATATATGGTTTGAAACATTCAAATTATTCCGTACTTGGTTCAAGTGAGTGATAGATTACAAAATAAGTAGTCATTCACCCGAAATCGTTTGACGTACGAACTGAGGACGTATTTTACAGGCTCAGCTGACAGTGGACTCTCCAAAGTGTAAGACTTTGAAAATAACTTTCATTTTAAAGCCGTAGCGAAGCATGGATATCTTGTTAGTACTCAATAAATTTACACAAATTTACCTCCTTGAAGGACAAACAATCGAAGTAATTTGAACAATTCTACTTCTCCTTCTTTTAATTTAATGTGGTTTACTACGTCAGTAAGGTCATCAAGAAACGTTTTCTCAAAAGGAATCCCCATTGGATGATTGTAGCAGAAACCTATGAAAAATACTCTCTCCTCCTCCCTCCTGTTCGTTTTCTTCATCCAAATCATATCATCTGGGCCTGAATCCACGTGCTCTTCTTGGTTACTTATTGCCGGGCTGAGTGGCTCAGACGGTTAAGGCGCTGGCCTTCTAACCCCAACTTGGCAGGTTCGATCCTGGCTCAGTCCGGTGGTATTTGAAGGTGCTCAAATACGACAGCCCCGTGTCGGTAGATTTACTGGCACGTAAAAGAACTCCTGCGGGACTAAATTCCGGCACCTCAGCGTCTCCGAAGACCGTAAAAGTATTTAGTGGGACGTCAAGCAAATAGCATTATTTTATGGTCACTTATTTCATCCTTTATCAAGACTGAAAGCCCTCCCTGATACCTCAACATTTTACTCGTCTGTGTTTCGATATACTCCAAATGTTATAATTCTGTATTTCTAATTCGCAACTTACCGGTAGCCAAGTCTCTGTCATCCCCTTAATTTCACTACTAGATAGTTAAATATAGAAGATATAAGGCAATCAAATACCTGTCTTGTGAAGAGTTTCTGAGGTACAGCCATAGTATACCACAAAGTTACACAAAAATGTCATCAAACAAAACAAACATCGAAATACAGTAGATGCAAATGCCACAATAGTAACTGGAAGAGCAAATGAAACACACATCGAACACGAGGGATAAGTGCAGATCGACTCAACAATGGCACGGCGTGATGGCGAGAGTGGTAGGTGGGCTGAGCGTCAGAGTCTTTGATCCGAGCGAGGTACGACGAGCGCGAGAATTTGTTAGATTTTTGACGGCTGTTGCGCGAGTGGAAGACCTTAACCGATATGAACCATTATTTTTTTCTAAATCATTATTGCTTCGAGTAAGAGTCGACTAGAGCTATTATATTTAAATATTGACAAGTAAAGCAAGGAAGAAAATTATCGTAAAAATATACATTTTTCCGAAATTTGGCAAACTTTAGAGCACGTGCGCGACCGGAAGATATGAACCTAATTTGTTTCTTTTTTTACCCCGTTTTATTCTCCCCAATTCGCAACTTATCCGCGGTATTACGACTTGGAAAAAGAATTCGAGTTTTTTCGGCCCACCCTAATAGTTATTATTCAAATCCTAAACTACTAGGTCTCCTCTACACTCCCAGAAGTGAGTGTGAAAGAAACCTGGAATCATCCTGTAAGCACTTATTCCATTTACTAACACAAACTAACCAAGTTATCTACGCGGGTCGAGTCGTGTAGCTGTTAGCTTGTATTCGGGAAATCGTCAGACCTGAAGACTGTTTTCCGTGATTTCCTACTTTCACTCCAGGCAAATGCTAGGGCTACGTTATACACAGCGACAAATGGCTGCATCCTCTTTCCTCATTTGTTTCAAGCTAAACGGCTCACAGTAGAAGATATGCTGCTCTTACAACGATGGTAAACAGTGGCTCATATATAAGAAGATATTACTTTTAGGACCCGAACAAGTGACTGCGAGGTTTGGTTCACGTAGCTATCAGCTTGCATTCGGGAGATATTGGGTTCGAACCCCACTGTCGGCAGCCCTGAAGATGGTTTTCCGTGGTTTCCCATTTCCACACCAGGCAAATGCTGGGACTGTACCTTAACTAAGGCCGCGGTCGCTTCCTTCTCATTCCTATTCCTTTCCAATAGCATCATCGCCATAAGACCTCGTCGGTGCGACGTAAAGGGAACTGTAAAACAGAACAATAAACGGGACTTAAATATCTTATTTTGATGTATAGTAACTCCTGTCTAAATATTAAAACCTTTCATCAGATCACTAAGTATAGGCATATTTGTGACATTGAAGATACGCCTCGCTAACTTAGTGGGACGTAAAGCCAATAACATTATTTTATTATTACGCCTCGCTAACTTAGTGGGACGTAAAGCCAATAACATTATTTTATTATTGCGCCTCGCTAACTTAGTGGGACGTAAAGCCAATAACATTATTTTATTATTACGCCTCGCTAATTTCATGTTCTTGGAGGCACCGGGATTACGGAATATTTCCCCACTGGAATTTACGTACTTAGTTAATCAACCAAATCAGGCTGGCGTATTTCAGCATCTTCAAATACCGGATTACTGAGCCGGGATCGAAACCCTGCCATATTTCACTTAGACGTTCACCGTTCTGCCATCTGAACAACTCAGCCTTCCTCTGTCCGCCTCACGTGGGTCCAGAAAGGCGGATGGCTTATATGCACAGCTTCATACAACATGCTTTTACTAAATATAGCCTTGTTTCTCTGCAGCAAACACCATCCTGCCACTGTTCCATCGACTCGTACTGTCAATACTGATCATATTTGTCACTCAACAAGTGCATACCCAGTTAAAATTTCTGCAGTTATTCTGTCCGATAAGTACAAGCAATCCAAAATTAGTTTACCTGCATAAACGTTCATAATGAAAAATCTACTTTTTTAAAAAATATTCTGCCCTACCTCTTTTGACGACAGCCCTAAACATGGCATTTTTTCTCCCTATCATATTATGTCTGTTATAGCTTCTCGACTACTTCACAGCCCGTAGAAGGACGAACAGAGACAGCCCACGTCACGAGGTGGAAAGAGAGAACTTTCAAAGGTATCAAACTGGGTGAAGCCAAGGGAAGTCCTATCTTCTGGTTACATAGAGAATTGGGTAAACAGATTTCTCAAGATCCAGAAAACTTATGCAAGTGGCACTTCCCTACTAACAAAAACTTAGGTGATTGTGGCGAACTGCGAAAACTCGACATCTCTTCCACTACATCCTGTATCAGTCCAGCTATACAATGAAGGACCTCATATTAGCTACATCTTGAGGCGGCTAAAGCTCGGGCAAGAATTGTGTAACTGCGGCGATGGTCTACATAGCTCAATTTTCCTCATTTTAATTTCCTGTTACATTACTAGATTGTGTGCACTACTGATATAAATAAATAAATAAAAAAAATAAATAAATAAATAAATAAATAAATAAATGATAATGAAGATTTTTACGTCCCACTAACTACTTTTTGACCGATTTCGGAGACGCCAAGGTGCTGGAATTTCGCCCGCAGGAGTTTCTTTACATCCCAGTAAATCTACTGACACCAGGCTGCCGTATTTGAACCCCTTCAAATACCACCGGACAAAGCCAGGATCGAACCTGCCAAGTTGGAGTCAGAATGCCAGCACCTCAACCATCTGAGTGACTCAGTTTGGCAAGAAAGAAAGAAAGAAAGAAAGAAAAAGATTTATTTATAATAACATTAGAGTACGAATTTATTCTGTTTATTTGTCTGTTGTAGGATAATACAGATAATTCACATATAGTTCACATCACATAATGTGAGCCCCGCTGCTTCACTGGGGCTAAACGCTGGTAATTCCATGATTGAAAAAGCCTAAGAAGTTAAATGTTTTTAAATTCACTTATTCTTTACGACGATCCCATTAAAAGAAATGACGCAACGCACGGCGTATCGTTTTGTTTCCATTTTAAGAAGTAACACAGTTCGAGGGCATTGTAACACATAAAGCACTGTTTCAAGCTTCAGTTTTATGAGAATTGAAAAGAAATATGTTTTGCAACATAAATTCCCATTTCTCTTCAACATATGAATTATTTTACCAATTTCCTGTACAGTAGCGATTAGTGTCAGAATTTAAAAACAAATAGCCTATGTTTTCAGATGTTCTAGATATAACTGAAACAACATGGATTTAAGTTTTTTTTTCTCTCATCTAATATTTCACTTTTATGTCATAAATAAATGCACACTGCTTGTTTTAATAACATACTGACCCGATCACTATCATTCGCATGAGGTTTGGGGAAGATTCGTTGGCAAACAAGAAAATATATCCCCTTGACAGCTCTTCAAATCCGCGATAAGATAATCTTTCCCAGTAGTAAGAAAACAGTACAAGAAAATCTTGTGAAAGCTCAGGTTTGAAATCTCTAGTGGGCTATATCAGCTAGTACCCCCAAGTGATTTACGGCTGGAAACTGCATCTTAATGCAGGGCGCTGCGGTATTTTTCACGTTACACAGCCTTGAGCATCTTAACTTTCCACATAATATGAATGCATAAAAGTATATTATTTGATTTCTTACTGGCATACATTAAATGAGTCCACAGCTTTTTTTATGGTTAAAACTTATTTGATGTTGAAAAATTTGGCCTCGCTAACAAACAGTGAGGTAAATAGGGTCGCAATTCAAAGATGGGTATAGTTAAATCTCGTCCACTTCACAATTGGTTCTACATAAACTAATGCTTTATTTTACGTAACAACTCTATTTTCACCGAATGACCGAAAGTCACGGGAAGGGGTGTCCCATTAGAAAATGTGCCGTGTATGACCCCTGAGCGTTGCGGCTAGCTGCGGCATAGGTGAGCAGCCTGTCACAGACACCAGTTGCGTGAAGATAACAACACGTCGCGAGTTAACCAACTCTGAACGTGGGATGATTATCGGCGCACGGCGAATTCGGGTTTCCGAGGTCAACAGTGTCGAGGGTGGGTCTTCAATATCGCAGAGAAAATGTTACCATCTGCGTAAACCACCGCACGGGAAGACCAGAGGTGCTTAACGAATGGACAGCACGTCGCTCCACAGAACCATACTGGGCGCTCGACGGGCTACTGTGAGTCAGATCACCGCCCAGTTGAATATTGGGAGTCAGGAACCCATTTCTACCAGGACTGTAAGGAGGCAACTGCACCGCATAGGCTTCGCCAGTCGACGACCATCTCGTGCCTCTTTGGTGACACCTCGACACAGAGCTCAACGACGTACATGGGCCCCCGAACATCGGCAATGGACCATGGAACAGTGGCGGCGTATGGTATGGTCCGATGAATCCCAGTTCAAGTTGTATCGAGCTGATGGACGCGTGAGAGTGTGGCTAGTATGCCCCATGAAGCTATCGATCCTGCGTGTCAACAAGGTTGTGTCCAGGCGGGAGGTGGCTCAGTTGTGGTCTGGGCGGCGTTCTCATGGTCGTAATTAGGCTTCCTTTGTCCGGCTGCAGGGAGCGCTGACAGATGAGCGTTATGTGGACATTCTTCCAGACCATGCGCATCTATTTCTGGCCCTAGAATGTCCTAATGGAGATGCCATGTTTCAAGAGGAAAGTGCGCAATGTCACTGCTCTGTGGTGGCATGCAGGTGGTTGGAGGAGCACTCCAGTGAAGTTACGACCATAGATTGTCCCACCAGATCCCCCGATCTTAATCCAATAGAGCAGTTATGGTATGCTGTCGATGCTGGTGTACGCTCCACGAACCCCGCACCAACTACACAAGTCTGATTGTGAATAGCAGTGTGTCCAGATCCCTCTAGAACGATTGCAACATCTTGTAGAATCTATGCCTTGCCAAATTGCTGCCGTTTTGAGGACTCGCGGAGGAGCAACTCGTTATTAACATCACATTCAGTGTCTTTCCATGAATTTTGGCCACCCAGTATATGCTACACGTGGAATATTAGTAAAGGTTGGCTGGATCATCTGTCCACAAAATAAATTTCATTTCAGCTGCTCGATTCATTAGATTTATTAATTTCAAAAATATACCACGATATTTGTTGAAATATTTCTCTCCGTGGATCAGTGGTGGATTGTGGAATAATTTCCATTCGACACTTCATGTTGCACAAGGTCAGCATGTAATGGATTTAAAATTATTCCTCGCTATGGTACGATCTGTTCTGGATTTCATTCATGCGTTACCTTACTGTCAACCTCACCGTGAATTCAAACATCAAGATTCTTTGAACTTTCTCTGATTTGGTAATGGTGAGCCATCTGGCGGTCGAGTTGGAACTAGTCGTACGAAATAACTATGTGGTGCTGCTATCTGGCCGGGGAAAAGTTAACCTTGCTAGGCCGATGATCGCAGCTAGTCAATAATGAAGTTAATGGCAGTTGTTTTAATTCTTGTTGCTGGATTGGAAGAAGACGCCTTGAAACCTACGCTTCTGATCCTGGTTTTAAGATAAAATTATCCGTCAAGAGAAGAGAAATGGTTGTGGGACTTGATCCCGGGTGATGGTTTCACCATCAGGCCGTAAGGGCCGAAGAACTGGTTTGTTTGGTTTTTAAAAGATTTCATTTCTTCTTGCGTCTGACCTTGTAAGTAACTTCAAGCATATGTATACTGGTTTATCTACCCCATCGAAACCTGCTATTTATTTGTGTTAAGAGACATGAACAGTACTAAACGCTACGATATGTGAGAAATTCTACTCCTGAACCTTCGGACTTTCCGAGCTTAAAAATTTAAGAATTAAAAAAAAATCTGGTCTTCATCATATCTATGTAATACATTATGTAATACTCATTGTTTTGGGGTTTCAATTCGATGGTATGAGAGATATTGATGTTTCCCTGAATGCAATTATTTAAGGTTCCATGTTAGTAAAAGTAGATTTACGTTGCGGAGCTCCCAACTAAGTATTACACACGAAGTGTTTGTGTAAGCTTATGGTGGTTTAATTTCATTTCCTCTTTTAAATCATAATAATTATTTTATTATTTTAATATTTTCAAGCCTTCCGAGCAAGTAAAAGAAAAGAATAAGTTTTAGGATGAAAGCCTTTCTGATGATTTACTCGGTACTTATGTAGGAATTTGATCATGGAGGTTGTCATTCTGTTACTCGGTGTAACAGAGTGCAAACGTAAAGGGGGCGTTCTTCCTTGTATTTGACACATGAGTGTCGGCTAATTATTAATACCTTGACTATCATCTGATTTTGGGAAGGATTGTTAACCAGGTCTTGTGACTGGTTTGATTGAAGTTACTGTTCATTGTGGGATATTTAATTAATTGCGCTAATTGTGAATTATTTGCATGTCATTGCATAATTTCTGCCGGATTACTAAAATAATGTGTGTTTTGGGTTACAACTGTTTCTTACTCCGTTTGTGGTAACCGAGATAACCCATTGGAGAAGTTTTCAGCCTGCATATTGAGATAATTGTTTGTAGTTTTTATTTTGAGTGCATCTCTCATTTCTTAAGTGCTCTGACTTGAATTACAGATTGGATGGTGGTAGTTACCTTAAATGATTTTTAATTTTCAATTCAACTACATTGATTAATTGTTCTGAAAGATTTTCTGCGCTCATTCTTAAAGGTTGATTTTAATATTATATTTTGAATTGATTTTTCATTTATTAATTGCTCGGAAATTTAAATTATTATTGTGGAGGTCAGTTGTTCTTAAATGATTTGTCTTATTAAAGTTTGTCCTTCAAATTATCAAGGAATTATTATTTCAGCCAATTAGTTAATTATTTGTTTTTTTGATTCACTCGACCTCTTGCGCCCTTGCTTCCGCAAACGGCGACGACCTTTCTCACGGGATAATAGGTAGGTATTCTGATATTATTTTATTTGTTTATTATTATCCCAGGTCGTGCTAACACTCTTGCCCCTTTGTTATTGTGTTGTGAGAAGCATGTAAAATATTTTTGGCAACTCACTAGGCACTTAACAAAATTATCACTCAGCAATAGGATGCCCAACAAAGATCCATTTTCTGGTAGGAGTAAAATGGAAATACATATTTGACGCACATGCAGTCTAAATGGCGTCAAGTAAAATGACTATACGCTTACGTTTTATTTATTGTTGAAATGTGGAAATTCCTACCTTGACATCGGTATTATTTTCTTAGAAACTGTTTATTAATTTCAAACAGTAAAATTTCTGAACATATCGATTCAACGTTTTCTAACATTTATCCACATGTTGTCTATGCCATTTTGTCTTCCTAATACTTCTATGCGTTTCTCGTTCACGTTCGCTTTCCGGTAATTCTGCTTGAAAATGTACAGTTATGTTTGAAAATCTCCGAAAACATAAATGAAACATTAAAAATGTCAGTACAGCGCATAATTTTTGATGCATATGGAGAGCTTTGCTGTCGTTCCTTATTCAATTTGGAACGCCTAAACGTTCACAAAAGAGTGCTCTATGGAATGTAAGCGAACGTACTTTTTTTGGTAACAACAGAAACATACTTACTGTATGTTCAAACTATGTGCACAAACTTTTAACGATATTTTAAGGAAATGAATTCACTACAGGTAAACCAGGACCAATTTACCTGCTAGAAAATGATCAAGTACGTCCGAAGAAATATCTTCCGACACACTACTGACTTTGTCTAAGATAAATTACATTACTCGCGCACATACACCCGTATTAGTTGTTACATACACTTTAATCTGCAAGAAATTATTGATGTTTTTTAATCATATGACCAACTAGGAGATATTATCGGGTGAATCGAGCGATATTATTAGGATGATGCATTATTTCGTAGACGCTTTTATTATCAATGACAACAGTTATTGGATAATACTCACTGTGGATCTGCTTGAATGATACACCAGTACATCCTCCCCCGTGTGTCAGAGTCTACTAAATTTTTAGAATGAAATAGACGTAGACGGTTGTATGTCTTAAAGTGGTAGTTGCCTAAAGGGAAATTTTGATTACTTTTACCGTTATTGGGACTAGAACTTGAATCCCCAGCACCATGAACAACATATGGTAAGGATTATTTCTTTTCAGTAATGGAATAGAAAATCTACCAGACTATTGGGATGCAGTCACGAAAATGAACGCGAACGTACTTCTGATCATTTTGTATAAAAGGCAGGCGTAGTATGCATTTGTTTTGTACGAGTTTATTGGTATGTAGTAAATAATTTCGCAAAGGAAACACTACAAACATATACAATGATCTAATATACAAAGTACATACTACGTCCGTTATGGTACAATGAACCATAGAATCCAGCCATAGACAATTTGTATTTTCGTACGATCAAATGCGAAACACTAAAGTACAATAATAATAAATCAGAGGGGAGAATAGCTTCTTTTGTTTATTTAATATCAAATAGCTTCCTGTAAAGCAAATTACTGCATAAGGGCATAACTTCCTTGAAACAAGCCGTCAGCACGACTTACCAAAATATTAGAATCTAAATAAATTTGTAAAGTACAATTGACCTAAACTTTGAATAATAACAATATTCTTTTAAATATCGTTAAACCGGGCGAGTTGGCCGTGCGGTTAGGGGTGCGCAGCTGTGATCTCGCATCCGGGAGATAGTGGGTTCGAACCCCACTGTCGGCAGCCCTGAATATGGTTTTCCGTGGTTTCCCATTTTCACACTAGGCAAATGATGGGGCTGTACCTTAATTAAGGCCACGGCCACTTCCCATTCTTTGGTCTTTCCTGTCCCGGCGTCGCCATAAGACCTATCTGCGTCGGTGCGACGTAAAGCAAATAGCAAAAAAAAAAAAAAAAATCGTTAAACTCTGTAGATTTTTTGTAGGTTTTACCTTACATCAGAAACATGTAATCAATTTTACATATGGTAGTTGGTTACAGTTGAATTTGCTGTAATTTCTAGGCCGAACTTTTTGTTTATTCTGACAAAGTGAAACAGTATTTTCTAAATATACTTAATTGTCATCAGACATTCAGTTAATTCGAGTTTTTAATGGTATGCACTCCATGCATTATGTGACTTAATCTAACCGGAAAGTAATCCAGCTGACTGTTGAGGAAGTGCAAATTAAATGGAAAGCTGTAGTCAGGATTCCAGAACCTTACTATGATCATTTAGAAGCCAGATAGGGTTGTATTTGTTCCCGAAGAAACCATCACAAATTGTTGCAAAATTATCTTGCTCTTAGCTCACGGAAATCTTTCTATTAATGGATTCGTTGATAAAATTAAGTTTAGTATTTAATCTGTTTTCGCATTGGAAAGCCACTCAGTTGGTTTTGATTTGCTCGTTTGCTAAAAATTGAGCCGTATACGCTAAAAGAAATATTTCTGTATCGCACAAATTCGTCAGATTGTCCTCATCGTGCCAAATTTCACATACGCTTTAAAGTTAAAAATATATCACATTATGTAAATCACACAGAATATGATTTTCCATAACATATTTCTGGAAGAAGTAAGGAAAGAGAAACATTGGATTGAATGATTTGGAATCGACGTGACCAAATTGATTTACGGTCCTAATATTTTTCAGTGTTAATCTGATGTATTGTGCCCTACTGCACTATTAAGTTCCGTCCAGGCGAAGGCCGGTCTCGAACCCAGAGTACAGTAGTGAACGAACTCTCACAGACGTGAGCTGGTGCACATAGTCTTACCTGAACACTGTCCTCTTCAATCAGCCGGTAGAGCGCTCTTCTCAGGATAACATGGGTATAATGGGGCAACATAAAGATAAAACACTAGGACATGTGCCTCCACAGGTAAGAATTCGACTAAATAAAAATTTAAAATAAAATATCTAACAGAAAACACCGCTGCATTCCAAGTTTAACAAATAGGGATTTATTACATAAAATTGAATTATTTACAAATAAAAGATCATTTCAATATGAGATGGAAAAATGACGCTGAGCTGATGACTATCATTTCACTGCCTTCACAAAAACACGTGAATCTGCAACAAGCATGTAACCATAGTGTAAGTCACGAAGTTTAGAAAGATGGATATCTGCTTAATGACACCAAAAACAATGATTCCCTTAAAAAAATTTACAAAGCCTCGCGCCGTCGAACCCCGGTGCAAACAAAAATCACTACAAAATTTACAATGACCTGACACGGTCACGAACCCTAGTCCTATGACAGGTAAGGTGTCCAAGATACCTATGCAAACAATATCAAAGGTCCAATCAACACATACAAGGGTGTCAGTATAAAATGGGCCAGTGTTAAAATCTTACGTAAAACACGTAGGACAAAAAACAAATCTCTCTCTCTGCTTTCAGAACAAGAAGGTCGTTTCTTCCCCTCTGGCATACTTGAAATACTGCAGACGACCAACACACCCGCCTGTGACGTCAAGCTCAATGACCTCCATTCTCACCCCACCCCTTGCGGCAGCCCCTAATTTACGAGCTCAAACGGGAAGACTGGCTAAAGTCTTGCCTTTCAAAGAACACATCACGTCGTCAGCTGTTAAAGCCCTCATTTAAATATACCTGGGCTATCTGCCCTTGTCTCCATATTTCAGCACTCTCGCTCATCTTACTTATGCCTCTCATGGGCTAAATCCTGGTGCTACAAAACACTAATCATTAAACGATCGTCACATTGCCATACTTGGCATTTCCAAAATATACTCAATAAACTCTCAATGGTTAGGCTCTCTCAGGCCGACTGCAAATCTTACTTTTGCCTCTTATGGGCTCCAATCTCTTACTACCTGGGCTCGCTCGCTCTATCCATGAATCTGGGTGAATTACTGGTCACAACTTGGTCACAACTTGGTCATAATTACACTTCTACGTCTGCAGAAACAAATGCCTGAATATGATCTAATAAAAGTACCTATCTGTAAACTAACCTCCTATGCCCAACTGAGTTCGATCAGACCCTTACACAAACATGTACTTCAAAATAACGCAATCAAAATGAACAATAAATTCGCTAACAAGGACTCTACAAATAACATCTACCTTAAAGTACGGGGTTCGAGTTTGAGGCCTGGCTCTATATTACAAGGGAAACTCTCCTATTAACACAAATATGCTGACTGACGGTCCCCATATTCCTATCTAAATTTAAATGACATGCTTGAAACAGAATTGGAAAGCTCTGACCTTAAAATAGAAGACATAGCGGAGCGGCCATCCCTGTGGACCACTGGATCTACCACATTCTGATAGACTGCCGGGCTTGCATCAGATACTGTTGACCATTTGGAGACATTCTTGCTGGTGTGGCGTCTTCGTACAGCTCCCTCTGGAGTCGGAAGGTGTCCTCTTCGATGTTGTGCTGGTCAGGTGCTCCCAATGTTCCTGGCTCGATGCCCGTTGTTGTGTTGGCTTCAGCTCCTGGTTGTGGCTTCTTTGGAATGATGCTGTCAAACACTCGTTCTGACTTGATGCTGGGGTAAATCTTTGCAGAAATAGCAGTACAGGTCGTCGTTGTAGCTTGAAGACAAAGCGTTGTTCTCAGTACCAACACGCAGTCTGACGATACGTTCCTGCAGCCTCTCGGTCTACGAATGACTCTGATATGCCCTGGCGGCCTTAATTTATAATTCCGGGTGGCGTCATCAAGCCACTTGGCTGCGTGCAATCTTAGCGTGCCCGGGAAAATTTTCCCGCATTAATTATCATGAGCGCAACTTAGCGAATGCATTAATTAATGCAGCCCTAATGCCTATCAAAATAAAGCAGATATAATACAGGTTGCAATTCTTGTCTCAAATCCAATGCAACACTTCTGTAACCAAAGATATTAATTTATTTCATTCTTCCCTCCTAGAATAAGTTTAGCCGGGAACTGGAAGAGCGTCCCCAAGCTTCATCAAGAGGCTTCGCTTGGGACATAACTTCTATTAATGGGTTCTGGAGATTTCTCATAATGACGCGCGCTCACTTCACAAAAGAACGCTTCTTCTGGACCCCTTTATGACATATACTGTAAGACATCGGCTTCGTGGGTGGCCTAGTATTATTCCAATATCCAATACTCAAATTAATATAATTGCACCAATGAACAGAATGGTTCATAGCCCCCCGTGAACGACAAAATAAAATTTTGTGAAGAATTTTATTTTCCCAAATTCCAAGATCAATTTCTCATTGCAATTATATCTGCTGTCAATATTCCAAACTTCAGGCCATGGGACTATCTTCAGCGACAGACATGATAGCCTCCCTATCCTTCCTAACTTGGTAATAGGCATCCAGCAGAGCTAGAAATCTTCGGTGGTTACTCTCGCAGTCTTGACACTCCGTTTCTTTGCGCTGCTCAGCTCGCTGTTTCTGGTCGCCTGGAGAAATCATATTCCCTTCTTCTTCTTCTTCTTCTTCACCATTGGGTATCTCTGGTTGTTCTTCTTCGCTGTCATTTCCATCTTCTTCCGGAATGATAACCTCCTCTCTGGCAAGATTTTCGGTCTCTTCGTCCTCAGGTTCTTCTTCCTCTTCTTCGCCTCCTTCTTCTTCTTCTTCTTCTTGATTGTCTAATTGATATTGGCCGGGTTGGAAAAAGGGCTTAAGGTTTGATGAGTTAAAGACCTTAGTCACTGTAGCGTCCAAGCTTTGGACCTTGTATGAGTTATTTTCATAACTATGAATTATTCTATACGGTCCCGTGTATAGCTCAGCGAACTTATGGTAGTATCTCTCTGTAGGGTTAGAGACAGTGGGTGTCTTCACTAACACTAACTCGTGATCTAGTTACGGATCCCTGTTAAATTCATCTTAAATTCTCTTCATTCGTCATGATGTTCAATTAATCTAATTCATAAAATAAATTTATAACTACTGGTTATCATCAGTTTCTATTTACAATACTACTTATATACAGTGGTGTTTATCTAAATGGCTCTTCTATTTGCCAAACTTAGAAGTTCCCTGTCTCACGGCCATTTCGCAACTTTCTTCACACCCTGTCTCATTCATGCGGCCTTCTAGCCTGCAGAGGTTCCTGGCACTACGTGTTTGTTTCCTTCTGTAGTTAGAGAGGTTCCCTCTCTCTGTTCCGCTCTTTCTTTTGTGGAGTAAGAGACCTTCCTTTCTCTCGGTTTTCCAGTTATTTTTCTTCCGCCTTACTTCACGACATGCGGAAAGCCACCTCTTCGCCACAGCACGTTTTCTCCTCAGCTGTTCCACGTAGCTTCTCGGTTTAAGCATTCGTCCCTCTTTCATATCTTCTTTTCGCCGCTTCTTCTTTCTCTTGATGGTTCCAATCTTCCACCTACGGCGTATTCTCACTTGTTTCCCGAACCAACCAAACTGGTATCGGTATTTTTGGTTCTTCTTGCGTCTCTTGTATGACTTAGTTCTCTTTCCTTCATTTCGCTTCGAATGCTGGTTATACCATTGTTCATCTCTTTCATTACCGGCTGCTATTTCTTGAAGATACTTTCCAACCGTTTCCCTTTGATTATTTTGTGCGTTCCCAGTCGGGTCTCCCATTTCTATTTGTCCAGAAATCCCATTAACATTGTTCGCTAATTTCCTTCCTATATCATCGGCCTCGACCTTGGATGCTGTCACACATTCCAGACTCTCTTCTTCTACCGCAGAATTTACGAGGTCTTCGCCCTCAGACGTCGTCGCGTAGTACTTGAGCTCAGCCCCTTCTGACAGGACTATTGCTATGTTGCCAGATCTCTGCACAATGTGATTCTTGAACTGCTCCTCTTCTCCTTCCTGTAGCCAAACCAAAGTTGCCGTTTCTCTAGCTTCCTTGCTTGTTGTGTCATTCAATCCTTCTTCTGAGGCTACGGTAATATTCTCGTTTCCTGGTGTATCTTCCCTTCCTGCTTCTGCCTCCTGAACCATTGGACTGTTTGTATCAGATTGCTCCATTCGCATCACTTCATTTTCGGGCGGTTCAACCGGTGAATCAGACTGCTGAACTTCTGTGATAATTTCCTCCTCGGGCACCTTATCGCCGACTTTACCTTCCTTATTCTCTTCCGTGGTTTGCTCTTTCCTCCCAACTCCTTCTCGAGTCCTCGCCTCCATACTGTCTTCTACTTTCTGCTCTATTTTTTCTAGCCTCGCTTGCGTATGGTCTATGCGATCTATTGCTGCTACCAGGTCTTCTTTAACGGTTCTCAGTTCGGACTGGGTCTCCTTGTCCTCTTCTTCAATAGGCTGTTTTATTTCTCCGATACTGCCCTTTACCTTACAAATCTGTTCATCTATTGTCCTGGGTGACTCTTCTACCTGTCTATTCATTTCCTCTGTAGGGGTAACACATGGTCTACTATTGATCTCTATCTTCGTTTCTACCTTGGCTATGGTTTCCCTAGTCGCTTCATTTCTAGAGGCCAATGGCTTCAAACGCATGCTAGGATGTTCCTTAAACTCAGTTATTTGGCTCGTTATCCGTGCCTCTGTGAGTCTTAATCGTTCGGTCAAGCGTTCTTGGAACCCCGCGAATGGATCTGTGAGTTGCTTGGTCAAGCATTCCTTCAGTTCGTTCACTTGTCCCGAGTTCTTAACTTCCGGTTCTCTAAATTTTGTACTAACTTGGTCGTTCAAATGCTCACCAAGCGCCACAAACTGTACCTCGCTTTTGGCACACTGTTTAGGGAATGGCTCACTATTCCTAGTCTTTCGTCCTATAATAGCTCGCATATCCTCTCTAAACGCCACAAACTGTTCATTCATCTGCTCGCTGAATTGCCTCAGCAACTCCCCTATGTCTACCGACATTCAACTCACTTGTTATAAAGTCCGGCGGGAAAAGCCGCTCCGTATGTCCTCGATTAAATTTCAAATACTATAAATTTCCTACTCTTTCTAATTTATCAAAATGTTCCTACTGCTAAACTCTCGAACTTTCAAAGCCTAAATTGGCTACCTCAATCTAATATCATGTCATTCAACATAGGGTAACCGTCAGTACAACACTATAATATAAGAATATATACACAACACAAACATAGAATTCTCCCACACAATGTCATAAACCAGCAAAAACTACCACATGCACAAATCCAAGCTATCCGATTATACACCTGTAAAACACATCACCTTGCAGGTCAAATCCCCGCACGAATATCATCCATCACTTCAAGAAAACCACTAAATCCGCACATCCTCGCTAAACACCACCAACAGCAATATTCATAAACTAATGGTAAGATCAAAGACAGAACATCACAAAATACCTCTCTGAACTGGCAGTCATTCAACCTCACCAGTTTAACAACATACTCCAAATATATCACCAAGCTAACAGTACAAAACACCGACCAAACTTGGTATACCTGCATAACACCTAATCGAATGCAGCTGTCATAACATATGCCTGAAATCAAGCCTTGCACGACCTTTATTTACCAAAATATCAGGTCCTGCCTTTATAGACACATATTATGACCTATAGCCCTATTTTATGGGAAAAAACAGCCGAATACCACTTGGTTATGTGAGCTCGTTTACACAAATATCAAGCATCACCTGATGGCATAATAAAATAAGCTGTATGACCCTCCTTACTGCAATATCGGGTCCTCAGTTAGCCACATCAAGTTCACAATGAAGACAAAGGCGCTATGGTCCCTTTTACTGAAATATCGGGCCATTCGTTACTCGTCGTCATTAATACCATGGCGCTATGGTTAGCCCTTTACGAAAATTCGGCCAACACGATGGCTATTGCCATTTATACTATGGTGCTATGGCCCCTTTACGGAATTTCGGCCACCACGTTGCTCGGCGCCATAAATACTATGTGCCCTACTGCACTATTAAGTTCCGTCCAGGCGAAGGCCGGTCTCGAACCCAGAGTACAGTAGTGAACGAACTCTCACAGACGTGAGCTGGTGCACATAGTCTTACCTGAACACTGTCCTCTTCAATCAGCCGGTAGAGCGCTCTTCTCAGGATAACATGGGTATAATGGGGCAACATAAAGATAAAACACTAGGACATGTGCCTCCACAGGTAAGAATTCGACTAAATAAAAATTTAAAATAAAATATCTAACAGAAAACACCGCTGCATTCCAAGTTTAACAAATAGGGATTTATTACATAAAATTGAATTATTTACAAATAAAAGATCATTTCAATATGAGATGGAAAAATGACGCTGAGCTGATGACTATCATTTCACTGCCTTCACAAAAACACGTGAATCTGCAACAAGCATGTAACCATAGTGTAAGTCACGAAGTTTAGAAAGATGGATATCTGCTTAATGACACCAAAAACAATGATTCCCTTAAAAAAATTTACAAAGCCTCGCGCCGTCGAACCCCGGTGCAAACAAAAATCACTACAAAATTTACAATGACCTGACACGGTCACGAACCCTAGTCCTATGACAGGTAAGGTGTCCAAGATACCTATGCAAACAATATCAAAGGTCCAATCAACACATACAAGGGTGTCAGTATAAAATGGGCCAGTGTTAAAATCTTACGTAAAACACGTAGGACAAAAAACAAATCTCTCTCTCTGCTTTCAGAACAAGAAGGTCGTTTCTTCCCCTCTGGCATACTTGAAATACTGCAGACGACCAACACACCCGCCTGTGACGTCAAGCTCAATGACCTCCATTCTCACCCCACCCCTTGCGGCAGCCCCTAATTTACGAGCTCAAACGGGAAGACTGGCTAAAGTCTTGCCTTTCAAAGAACACATCACGTCGTCAGCTGTTAAAGCCCTCATTTAAATATACCTGGGCTATCTGCCCTTGTCTCCATATTTCAGCACTCTCGCTCATCTTACTTATGCCTCTCATGGGCTAAATCCTGGTGCTACAAAACACTAATCATTAAACGATCGTCACATTGCCATACTTGGCATTTCCAAAATATACTCAATAAACTCTCAATGGTTAGGCTCTCTCAGGCCGACTGCAAATCTTACTTTTGCCTCTTATGGGCTCCAATCTCTTACTACCTGGGCTCGCTCGCTCTATCCATGAATCTGGGTGAATTACTGGTCACAACTTGGTCACAACTTGGTCATAATTACACTTCTACGTCTGCAGAAACAAATGCCTGAATATGATCTAATAAAAGTACCTATCTGTAAACTAACCTCCTATGCCCAACTGAGTTCGATCAGACCCTTACACAAACATGTACTTCAAAATAACGCAATCAAAATGAACAATAAATTCGCTAACAAGGACTCTACAAATAACATCTACCTTAAAGTACGGGGTTCGAGTTTGAGGCCTGGCTCTATATTACAAGGGAAACTCTCCTATTAACACAAATATGCTGACTGACGGTCCCCATATTCCTATCTAAATTTAAATGACATGCTTGAAACAGAATTGGAAAGCTCTGACCTTAAAATAGAAGACATAGCGGAGCGGCCATCCCTGTGGACCACTGGATCTACCACATTCTGATAGACTGCCGGGCTTGCATCAGATACTGTTGACCATTTGGAGACATTCTTGCTGGTGTGGCGTCTTCGTACAGCTCCCTCTGGAGTCGGAAGGTGTCCTCTTCGATGTTGTGCTGGTCAGGTGCTCCCAATGTTCCTGGCTCGATGCCCGTTGTTGTGTTGGCTTCAGCTCCTGGTTGTGGCTTCTTTGGAATGATGCTGTCAAACACTCGTTCTGACTTGATGCTGGGGTAAATCTTTGCAGAAATAGCAGTACAGGTCGTCGTTGTAGCTTGAAGACAAAGCGTTGTTCTCAGTACCAACACGCAGTCTGACGATACGTTCCTGCAGCCTCTCGGTCTACGAATGACTCTGATATGCCCTGGCGGCCTTAATTTATAATTCCGGGTGGCGTCATCAAGCCACTTGGCTGCGTGCAATCTTAGCGTGCCCGGGAAAATTTTCCCGCATTAATTATCATGAGCGCAACTTAGCGAATGCATTAATTAATGCAGCCCTAATGCCTATCAAAATAAAGCAGATATAATACAGGTTGCAATTCTTGTCTCAAATCCAATGCAACACTTCTGTAACCAAAGATATTAATTTATTTCATTCTTCCCTCCTAGAATAAGTTTAGCCGGGAACTGGAAGAGCGTCCCCAAGCTTCATCAAGAGGCTTCGCTTTGGACATAACTCCTTCTAATGGGTTCTGGAGATTTCTCATAATGACGCTCGCACTCACTTCACATAAGAACGCTTCTTCTGGCTCCCTTTATGACATATACTGTAAGACATCGGCTTCGTGGGTGGCCTAGTATTATTCCAATATCCAATACTCAAATTAATATAATTGCACCAATGAACAGAATGGTTCAGTATAATTATTCTTCAAAGTTTTGAAGGATGTGTGCTCATGTAATGTGATAAACCCCATGTGAGGCTATTTGAATGGTAGATAAACAGTGCGTATCTTTTCACAATTATTGTATCCACTGTCCCTCATTGCGTAAGCGCTAATAATACGGACACATTACTGTTTAATAGCTGAACAATACAGCTTATAGCTTATAAGATATCCACAGCAGTGAATTGGACGTGTATTGCTCCTAACAATAACCTAGTAACTGATACTGGAGAGATTCGTAGTACGTATAAAAATCCAGATTTAGGAGTAAGAAATGCGGTGTATCTCAAACGTTGCATTATTCAGTGCTTAAACATGTACTGCGTGGCATATTAGGAAAGGATATTTAGAAAACCTAGACCTGAAAATATGTTGGAGCACATCCCCGTCACAGGAGATGCAGGAGCTACCCACTCTTTTTCTGGAGAGATAGTGGGTTCGAACCCCACTGTCGGCATCCCTGAAGATGGTTATCCGTGATTTCCCCTTTTGATATCAGGAAAATGCTGAGACTGTACCTTAATTAACGCTACGGCCGCTTCCTTCCCGCTCCTAGGCCTTTGCTAACCCATCGTCGCCATAAGACGTATCTCTGTCGGTGCGACATAAAGCAAATTGTCGAAAAAAAAAAAATCCTGATATATTCCGTATGTCTTCATTTCTTGTATCGTCTGGTAACAGATGGGCCTACGTTCAATATTTGTATGTTTGAACGTTTCTGAAAAAATATCAATTGCATTCGTTTGCATATAACGATGAAAATCAAAATACTGTATTTGAGAAGGACAAATATCATCATCATGACCGTGGCTAATTCACGTAATAGAAATTAGTGAAATGAAATATCGTATGGCTTTTAGTGTCGGGATATACCAGGACGGGTTCGGCTCTCCAGGTGCAGGTCTTTCTGTTTGACGCCTGTAGGCGACCTACGCGTCGTGATGAGGATGAATTAATGATTATGATGAAGACAACACATACACCCAGCTCCCGTGCCATTGGAATTAACCAATTAAAGTTAAAATCCCCGACCCGTCCGGGAATCGAACCTGGGACCCTCTGAACCGAAGGCCAGTACGCTGACCGTTCAGCCAACGACCCGGACATATAAATTAATACATCGTATATATACATGTTGTATGAAAAAAGCGTCTAATAAATTACAGGTGGTGAAAAATGGTATCGGAACAATAAAAACGAGGATAATAACCAATCTACTTTTCGTCCAGAATGAACTGAAGGAATGTACGGTTTCGCAATCATAATTTATTGATTCAATTCGATTTTTATTTTCGAACGATGGTACGAGTATTGTATTTGTTACGACGTTTCTGTGGTTCACAGAGTATAAGAAGCGCATGGGTTGAATGACTGAACAAGGAATTAACTAGAGCAGAACTTAACCCAACAAATTTGGAAATTTTATTTCTATCCTTTTCTTTTTTATAGTTGAAAATTGTGAGGTAGAACATCTAAGAGAATAACAGACAATATAACAAGTTATTAATGAACTCGTCGGCTCTAACAATATTGGGGACTCAGAAGTCAGAAAATCAGGTACAATAACTTGTGATAGTTACCAGTCAGTTCATTCACACAGAAAAGAACATTATTGCTCTTGGCAGGTACAATATTTTTTTTTTTTTTTTTTGCTAGGGGCTTTACGTCGCACCGACGCAGATAGGTCTTATGGCGACGATGGGATAGGAAAGGCCTAGGAGTTGGAAGGAAGCGGCCGTGGCCTTAATTAAGGTACAGCCCCAGCATTTGCCTGGTGTGAAAATGGGAAACCACGGAAAACCATTTTCAGGGCTGCCGATAGTGGGATTCGAACCTACTATCTCCCGGATGCAAGCTCACAGCCGCGCGCCTCTACGCGCACGGCCAACTCGCCCGGTGTACAATATTTTACAAGAGCACGTTTTGCTCCAAGAAGATATACTATTAATGAGTCTGAACTTCTACAAACCACAGTCTATCCTCGTAGAGGCAGTCAGTTTCCTTTGATACGCATAAATTTCACCAGGAAACCAATCGGGTGACCTCACTTCAGTGTTAATCAATTACTCCACAATTACAGTAACATTAAGCACTCTTCCTAAAGGGAACTATGACGTAGAAGCAGTTACCGAATTAACATGAGGCATAATTGCCTAATCTACATGGCCTTAATAGAAAAATAAAATTGTTACACATAACTGGCCATAAACAGTGCCTCGTTGGCTCAGGAAGCAGCGCATCGGCATCTCACCGCTCGATACCGTGGTTCAAATCCCGGTCACTCCATTTGAGATTTGTGTTGGACAGAGCGGAGGCAGGACAGGTTTTCCTCCTGGTACTCCGGTTTTCCCTGTCATCTTTCATTCCAGCAACACTCTCCAATATCATTTCATTTCATCTGTCAGTCATTTATCATTGCCCCAGAGGAGTGCGACAGGCGACATTTCCCAACCTCGCCGCTATATGGGGGCTTCATTCATTCCATTCTTGACCCGATCGAATGGCTGAAAACAGGCTGTGGATTTTCATTTTAAACTGGACATAAACAAAATGCAAGGTGGCGAAACACCTGCACTCCTTATAGAAATTGTTAAAACCCTCAGTGTGCTTACGGCCCATTGATGCAGAGGCTAATCCTATACTATAAGGTGTGATAAAGGAGGAACATTTAAGACCGAGATAAAATTTACGAAGTTCGGAAGTTTCAAAAACTTTCGTCACCCAATGCATGGTTGAATGGGAAACAACTGATGGTCTCACTCTTTGTTCCCTCATACTTCGCCTAAAATTCTACATTGAAAACGACCAGTTTACAAAATTACAATAAAGAAAACACCTTGAAACCTTCCCCTCAAACTATCCGCAGGAGATATCATGTCTAGGTAAATTCTGCCATTACCTTACGCCGCTGGATCTTCCTCATGCAATCCTCACCCCTGCCTCCCTTGGTCACGTCGCACTCCCAAGCACTGGAGAAATTCAGACAAACCGGCGCTAAAGTGCCCTACTTTTATAGTACCATAAAGGAGAAGCTTCCAGAACTCTTTATTGATAGGCTGGATTTCTGTACACACCCCCTGTTTTAATTGGCTAGAGAGCATATTTCCAAGTATCTGATAGGTTGATTACAATCGAGGAGGAACCAGCTGCAGTGCTGACAACTTCCGTACATTAAAAGAAAACAATCCTCAGAAAAGGTTTACCAACCCTCAAATAAACATTACTCTAACAAGCAATTACAAATCGATGGTCTAGCCATCTAACGGTAGACGACAAAATTTTTCGAAGTTTACAAGTTCAAGTCCGTTGGCTTAAATGGCCTTAGAGAAGGTGGTCATTTTAACTAGCCGGGGATGTACCCCTGGTACAGTATTCATTCAAGCATTTGGTATCCGTTTCTTGATGTATCCGGACGTTTTATGACCACTGGACACACGAGAAACACGGGTTTCACAACATATGATTGACGTCCTGGCGGTTCCGTTCGATACATTTGGGATGCAGACCTCGCCTAAAATGCCATCGCGTTATTTTCCCCACTGGAATCTGGATAAAAACTGTGAGTTAGAGGGTTAATTCATGAGCTAATTTTAATTGTCCTGATCCCTTTTACCACGGCCTGTTAACACTGGACTACATTTTTGTACACCGTCGGCCTGTGTGGTGTAGTGGTTAGTATGATTGGCTGCCAGCCCAGGAGAACCGGATTCAATTCCCGGCTCTGTCACGAAATTCGAAAAGTGGTACAAGTACTGTAATGCAGTCCACTCAGCCTCGGGAGGTAAACTGAGTAGAGTAGTTTCGATTCTCACTTTGGTCAACCTCGAAGTAGCTTTCCGTGGTTTCCCGCTTCTTGTCCAGGCAATTGCCGGGATGGTACTGCACCTGTCCAGGGTCCCAGTGCATGATAATTTATCTTAATTGGCTTATGAGGTGGCTGAAAGGATTTCTTTGATGAGACCCTCGAACAGACCCCGGAGTCGAAGTCCATCACCCCTACTTGAGTCTTTACTCGGCTGGGTCAAGAGCTTTGTGGGTCTGTGGTATGTTCGGAGAGGGCTCAAACTACGTCATTCAAAGTAGGGGAAGGGGTCTCAAATATCAGAGGAATACGAACATACTACTAAATGAGAAGGAAGATCATCTATTTTCGCAAATACATTTTTAATTAGCTGAGAAACACTTGTATAATACGCTACATAAAGATATGCCGTGATATTTACATATGCAACAACATTAATTCATAAATTAGGTTTGAGATTTGAATGTCCTTTTCTGTCCATATCATATTTTCATCTATCACTTCATAAACTTCTAAAATTATTGAAAATACATCGAAAGGGTATGCCGCTTCAGAACTATTTAACACACGGAAGACTTTATCATATATTGCATTAAAACACTTCACACATATCCTTAACAAAAACCTATCTCCTTTACGGCATGAATTATTTCATAGATTTATAATTCAACTAGCAAATGTACCCGTGCTTCGCTACGGTATTCTACATTGTATACGGATATCGACGTAAATACTGTGCGTGCAGCAAATGAGATTGTTTTAAAATTGCATGTCTCTTAGCCTTATCCGAGAAAAAAAATAGCATGGGGAGGTCCACATACGTTGTTTCCAATGTAAAGTGAGGGTTGCGGAGTTGTGATGATAACGCCAGGCTCACTTGCCTACTGTCATTCACAATCGAGTTGGCAAGTTTACATTATAATTGCAGGCCCCAATGCCTACTGCGCGATCACAATCGATTTGGGGAGTTTTAGTTACGATGGCAGACCCATTTCCTACTTTCAGACAGGTTACAGTTGAGGAGTTTTTATTATAATACCAGGCAACTTCCCTACCACCAGTCAAAATTGAGTTGTGCAGTTATCATTATAATGACAGTCCCTTTTTACTGCTGCTAGCCAGCTTACTGCCAGTCACACGGAATTAGTGAGTTTCCATGAAAATAGCAGGCCACTATGCCTAATGCTAGTCAAATTTTATATTGGAACATTTGTTTATAATGGCGGGCACCCTGGCCTAGAGCCAAACACAATAGAGTAGGGGACTTTCGAACAAAACTGCATGATCCCTTGCCTTCTGCAAGACAAATGGAAAAGTGAATTATTCATTAAAATGGTAGGCCCTCCTTACTAATGCCAGTTACACAGGAGTTGGAGAAGGACCCCATTCCTACTGCCAGCAGTCAAAGTCGGTGTAGGGAGTACTGATTACAATAGCAGACACATCCTTTCTCGATCGCTACAAATCGACATCAATGAATATATACAGATGGACATACGAAAGTATATGAATGTTTACAATATTGCAGACCTTCATTTACAGATTAACTGCTGCTAAACGGTACGTCATATCGACAAAGGATTGTACCGTAAGGCGCAGTATTTAGCGATCTAAATGGCTGGTCCTATGATATTTTCTCGCATCTAATCTATTCGTGGGTCAGATTGAATCAGAAACGTTGAATAGGTTGAAATTTGTGTAAGATTATCTTACATTGCATTACTTTTCGGATAATTATGTGACATAGCATTTGGCTCACATATGGGTACTGGGTGGGCCAATGTTCGTGTAGAGTTTGATCATACTATCTTTCCTGTAAGTGATTGAAATGATGCACATGAGAAGAAAAGGTTTAGAAATTAATTTCCATTAAGGCAGGTAGATTTCCATTAAGTTTGGTTGTGTGTATTTTGAGGGAGTGCAAAATCACGGTTTCGGTTTCGTATAAACCCCCAATTAGTTCAGGGATTTAGAAACAATATTTGCCCTAAAACCTCCCCAAAGGATAGGTGGTTTCTAAATATGAAGTTTGGTGGAAATATATCCAGTAGTTTTCAAGTTAGAGAAAGACAAACAGACCAAACAAACAAACAAACAAACAAACAAACAAACAAACAAACAAACAAACAAACAAACTAACTAACTAACTAACAGACACCAAGGAAACCTACCCTTGGACAGATGGATGCTATATATAAAATTTGGTTCAAATATCTTGTTAGTTTTCAAGTTGTAAGAAGTACGCTTTACACGCACCCGCTCTTGCGTTAAGTCCGCTGGGATTTGTACCGAAAAACGGTCCGTTAATATCTCCCTTACTAAATCCTGTTATCGAAATGATGCACATGAGAAAAAAAGGTTTAAAAATTAATTTTCATTAAGGCAGGTTGATTTCCATTAAGTTCGGTTGTGTATACTTTGAGGGAGTGCAAAATCACGGTTTCGGTTTCGTAAAAATCCCCACTCAGTTCAGGGATTTAGAAACGATATTTGCGCTAAAACCTACCCAAGGAGAGGTGGATTCTAAATATGAAGTTTGGTGGAAATATATATTTAGTAGTTTTCAAGTTATAGAAGGACAGACAAACAGACAAAGAGACTAACAGACAAACAGACACCAAAGCTAAAAATGATGCAGATGGACATTATTACACCTGAAACGGATAACTGTACGGAAATTTCGCCAAAATAATCAGTGTACAGACACACAGTTTGCGCTAAAACCTACCCAAGGACAGGTGGATTCTAAATATTAAGTTTGGTGGAAATATATCCAGTAGTTTTCAAGTTATAGAAGGACAGACAAACAGACAAACGACACTAAAGCTAAAAATGATGCAGATGGTCATTTTTACACCTGAAACGGATAACTGTACCGAAATTTCGCCAAAATAATCAATGTACAGACACACGGTCGTTACGATTTTATTTATATAGATGACGGATAAGCATGAGCACATTGAACAGCGCAGACTTCCACTTCGAGATTCATATCTCCTAAACGGTTTATGATATTAAGAAACGGTTTGCGCCATCAGACGCCTCATTTATCGCTCTATATGTTTATTTCTAAACCATTTCCTCGTATCTCCCATATTAAGGTGGTAAATTGAGTTCAAATTTTGAATAGGGTGAAATTTGGGTGCATTTTTAACATTTTACATTACATTTTGCCTACTTATGTATAAGCTAGAATCATGAAATTTGGTACACATATGTCCCTTAATCGTGCCAATGTGCGCACACAACGTGATGATCCTATCATTCTTATAAGTGTGTCAAACAATAAAATATACTTGTAAAAATCACCAAATTTACGAACAATCCAGAAATACGGCCAAATTTAACGTATAAGGGAGAGAGATACGACAAAATGTCACAGGACCAAAGTTGTAGATCACTCCGAATTGAAGGGACATTGTGCCATCCGTTTTGTGATACGACTTACCGTTTAGCCAAAAAATAGCTCAAAAGGAATGTCTGCACAGTCATTAGAATTGCCTCCATATTTCGATATCCTTGGGGGTAAAAAGTGAAAAAATTGAACATCTTGGAATTTTCCCGTCGGTTAGAGACCAAAAGCTATAATTTCACCAAATTTCAATTGTCTACCTCGTCTCGCAGGTTGTGCCGCCATCTTGATTTGGGGGGATGGGGGATAAAAATGAGGAAATTCCCGAAAATTTTTAAGCCCACGAAACCTATAGGTTATCGTTTTGGATATACTATACGACTGTGTTCTTATACTGAGCCTAAAATTTGAGCCTCCCCAGCGTGCCCCCTTCAGGGAATTTTGAGAATTTCCGATTTTTCTAGGGATCCTGGGGTCATCAGTTTCCCTCGTACCAAGTTTCAAATTTCTGAGATTTCTGGAAGTGCCTCATTAATTCACGTCTTTTTTCATTTTTAAATATTTATATATACATCGCTCTAGCCCGACTTGCTTTTATATATATAGATAGATGACGGATAAGCACGAGCACGTTGAAAAGTGCAGACTTCCACTTCGAGATTCATATCTCCTAAACGGTTTATGATATTAAGAAACGGTTTGCGCCATCAGACGCCTCATTTATCGCTCTACATGTTTGTATCTAAACCACTTCCTCGTATCTCCCATATTAAGGGGGTAAATTGAGTTCAAATTTTGAATAGGGTGAAATTTGGGTGCATTTTTAACATTTTACATTACATTTTGCCTACTTATGTATAAGCTAGAATCATGAAATTTGGTACACATATGTCCCTTAATCGTGCCAATGTGCGCACACAACGTGATGATCCTATCATTCTTATAAGTGTGTCAAACAATAAAATATACTTGTAAAAATCACCAAATTTACGAACAATCCAGAAATACGGCCAAATTTAACGTATAAGGGAGAGAGATACGACAAAATGTCACAGGACCAAAGTTGTAGATCACTCCGAATTGAAGAGACATTGTGCCATCCGTTTTGTGATACGACTTACCGTTTAGCCAAAAAATAGCTCAAAAGGAATGTCTGCACAGTCATTAGAATTGCCTCCATATTTCGATATCCTTGGGGGTAAAAAGTGAAAAAATTGAACATCTTGGAATTTTCCCGTCGGTTAGAGACCAAAAGCTATAATTTCACCAAATTTCAATTGTCTACCTCGTCTCGCAGGTTGTGCCGCCATCTTGATTTGGGGGGATGGGGGATAAAAATGAGGAAATTCCCGAAAATTTTTAAGCCCACGAAACCTATAGGTTATCGTTTTGGATATACTATACGACTGTGTTCTTATACTGAGCCCAAAATTTGAGCCTCCCCAGCGTGCCCCCTTCAGGGAATTTTGAGAATTTCCGATTTTTCTAGGGATCCTGGGGTCATCAGTTTCCCTCGTACCAAGTTTCAAATTTCTGAGATTTCTGGAAGTGCCTCATTAATTCACGTCTTTTTTCATTTTTAAATATTTATATATACATCGCTCCAGCCCGACTTGCTTTTATATATATAGATGACGGATAAGCATGAGCACGTTGAAAAGTGCAGACTTCCACTTCGAGATTCATATCTCCTAAACGGTTTATGATATTAAGAAACGGTTTGCGCCATCAGACGCCTCATTTATCGCTCTACATGTTTGTATCTAAACCACTTCCTCGTATCTCCCATATTAAGGGGGTAAATTGAGTTCAAATTTTGAATAGGGTGAAATTTGGGTGCATTTTTAACATTTTACATTACATTTTGCCTACTTATGTATAAGCTAGAATCATGAAATTTGGTACACATATGTCCCTTAATCGTGCCAATGTGCGCACACAACGTGATGATCCTATCATTCTTATAAGTGTGTCAAACAATAAAATATACTTGTAAAAATCACCAAATTTACGAACAATCCAGAAATACGGCCAAATTTAACGTATAAGGGAGAGAGATACGACAAAATGTCACAGGACCAAAGTTGTAGATCACTCCGAATTGAAGAGACATTGTGCCATCCGTTTTGTGATACGACTTACCGTTTAGCCAAAAAATAGCTCAAAAGGAATGTCTGCACAGTCATTAAAATTGCCTCCATATTTCGATATCCTAGGGGGTAAAAAGTGAAAAAATTGAACATCTTGGAATTTTCCCGTCGGTTAGAGACCAAAAGCTATAATTTCACCAAATTTCAATTGTCTACCTCGTCTCGCAGGTTGTGCCGCCATCTTGATTTGGGGGGATGGGGGATAAAAATGAGGAAATTCCCGAAAATTTTTAAGCCCACGAAACCTATAGGTTATCGTTTTGGATATACTATACGACTGTGTTCTTATACTGAGCCCAAAATTTGAGCCCCCCCAGCGTGCCCCCTTCAGGGAATTTTGAGAATTTCCGATTTTTCTAGGGATCCTGGGGTCATCAGTTTCCCTCGTACCAAGTTTCAAATTTCTGAGATTTCTGGAAGTGCCTCATTAATTCACGTCTTTTTTCATTTTTAAATATTTATATATACATCGCTCCAGCCCGACTTGCTTTTATATATATAGATGACGGATAAGCATGAGCACGTTGAAAAGTGCAGACTTCCACTTCGAGATTCATATCTCCTAAACGGTTTATGATATTAAGAAACGGTTTGCGCCATCAGACGCCTCATTTATCGCTCTACATGTTTGTATCTAAACCACTTCCTCGTATCTCCCATATTAAGGGGGTAAATTGAGTTCAAATTTTGAATAGGGTGAAATTTGGGTGCATTTTTAACATTTTACATTACATTTTGCCTACTTATGTATAAGCTAGAATCATGAAATTTGGTACACATATGTCCCTTAATCGTGCCAATGTGCGCACACAACGTGATGATCCTATCATTCTTATAAGTGTGTCAAACAATAAAATATACTTGTAAAAATCACCAAATTTACGAACAATCCAGAAATACGGCCAAATTTAACGTATAAGGGAGAGAGATACGACAAAATGTCACAGGACCAAAGTTGTAGATCACTCCGAATTGAAGGGACATTGTGCCATCCGTTTTGTGATACGACTTACCGTTTAGCCAAAAAATAGCTCAAAAGGAATGTCTGCACAGTCATTAAAATTGCCTCCATATTTCGATATCCTAGGGGGTAAAAAGTGAAAAATTGAACATCTTGGAATTTTCCCGTCGGTTAGAGACCAAAAGCTATAATTTCACCAAATTTCAATTGTCTACCTCGTCTCGCAGGTTGTGCCGCCATCTTGATTTGGGGGGATGGGGGATAAAAATGAGGAAATTCCCGAAAATTTTTAAGCCCACGAAACCTATAGGTTATCGTTTTGGATATACTATACGACTGTGTTCTTATACTGAGCCTAAAATTTGAGCCTCCCCAGCGTGCCCCCTTCAGGGAATTTTGAGAATTTCCGATTTTTCTAGGGATCCTGGGGTCATCAGTTTCCCTCGTACCAAGTTTCAAATTTCTGAGATTTCTGGAAGTGCCTCATTAATTCACGTCTTTTTTCATTTTTAAATATTTATATATACATCGCTCTAGCCCGACTTGCTTTTATATATATAGATAGATGACGGATAAGCACGAGCACGTTGAAAAGTGCAGACTTCCACTTCGAGATTCATATCTCCTAAACGGTTTATGATATTAAGAAACGGTTTGCGCCATCAGACGCCTCATTTATCGCTCTACATGTTTGTATCTAAACCACTTCCTCGTATCTCCCATATTAAGGGGGTAAATTGAGTTCAAATTTTGAATAGGGTGAAATTTGGGTGCATTTTTAACATTTTACATTACATTTTGCCTACTTATGTATAAGCTAGAATCATGAAATTTGGTACACATATGTCCCTTAATCGTGCCAATGTGCGCACACAACGTGATGATCCTATCATTCTTATAAGTGTGTCAAACAATAAAATATACTTGTAAAAATCACCAAATTTACGAACAATCCAGAAATACGGCCAAATTTAACGTATAAGGGAGAGAGATACGACAAAATGTCACAGGACCAAAGTTGTAGATCACTCCGAATTGAAGAGACATTGTGCCATCCGTTTTGTGATACGACTTACCGTTTAGCCAAAAAATAGCTCAAAAGGAATGTCTGCACAGTCATTAAAATTGCCTCCATATTTCGATATCCTAGGGGGTAAAAAGTGAAAAAATTGAACATCTTGGAATTTTCCCGTCGGTTAGAGACCAAAAGCTATAATTTCACCAAATTTCAATTGTCTACCTCGTCTCGCAGGTTGTGCCGCCATCTTGATTTGGGGGGATGGGGGATAAAAATGAGGAAATTCCCGAAAATTTTTAAGCCCACGAAACCTATAGGTTATCGTTTTGGATATACTATACGACTGTGTTCTTATACTGAGCCCAAAATTTGAGCCCCCCCAGCGTGCCCCCTTCAGGGAATTTTGAGAATTTCCGATTTTTCTAGGGATCCTGGGGTCATCAGTTTCCCTCGTACCAAGTTTCAAATTTCTGAGATTTCTGGAAGTGCCTCATTAATTCACGTCTTTTTTCATTTTTAAATATTTATATATACATCGCTCCAGCCCGACTTGCTTTTATATATATAGATTTACACAATCTAATAAAAAGAATACTTAAGAAACGTAAGATACAATTTCCTACTGAGGATATAAGAATAAGATTTAAAACTAAACATCTAAGAGATTACAATAATACTTTTACCATTTCATGAACATAGACTATACTAACAACGAAGAGAAGACATAAGAGAAACCTAAGAAGAGAGAGTGTGTAGGTGGGAAGAAGGTGGATTCAGTGTTTGTTTGTCCCTTTTGTCTCATTCATTTGTTCAAGGAGATTTTGTCATTCACTTCTGATGATGAAATGACATTATTTGTACGCAAGTACAGGAAAAACAGTGGGAATAGGCCGGGACGAGATAATTTGGAAAATTGTAGTGTCTCAGAATTTTACAAAATCAGTTTATTCTGAATAGTAAGAAGGTGTAGGGCCGAGCGGCGTGGCGCGTTACATAACCATGTATTATGTACACAAAAAACTGATGACATACACTCTCTGAAGTTCATTGTCCTAGTTCCTTAATGCTGAACAAATTATGTCAAACACTGATCACATTTTAACTTTGGTTGTTTTTGTCGGTTCCTTTAGTAGTCCGTGGCACATTAACACCTTATACCGATCTAATAATTAAGATATTCAAACGCTGTTACGCCATGAATTAAAACTGATATAATAATGAACCAAAACCTGTTGACATCTTCTGATTGCACTTATATGTCCATCTTTCCATCCGTATGTATTGCTGAAACGATCGTAAGTTCAGAAGTGTCTTGGTTTCCGTCGGTGTTCCATAATGAAGTGAATGGTTGCTGCAGTGAGCCATAGAACTGCGTTGTTGACCGTGACCGGGAGGAAAGCATATTCTATGTTGAGAAGTTGATATTCTAAGATGGGATGTGGAGTCATGTGAAGTATGTTGCATAATTTTGCGAAAGACCACGCCCATATGTCCACACTTACACAAGACTTAACACGATGGATTAATGTATCTCTTTGTTGACAATGTTAACAGATATTGGAGTCAGACTTCCATGTCGAAATAACTTATCCTTTGTTGGTATAGTTTCATTTACTGTTAAGTATGAAGTTGTTTTCCACTGAAGAGGAATTCATTTATTAGCATTATTATTCCATATTAGTTTCCAGTGTTGCGAAGGATACTTTGCCTGTATTGGAGGTGGTTTAATATTCTGGTTCATTATATGGTTATAGATGCATTTTGTTGTTACAACTGAAGTTGGATCTATTAACGTTCTTAGAAGGTTATCAACAAAGCTCAAAACTCGTTTGAAATGCAGTGGCGAATTGTGATGGGAAGTGGGAAAGGCCACGCTTCGGATAATATTATTCAGAACCGCCTTCGAATAATCGTCATCAGGTCTGCACTCACAATTAATAATATTTCGCGCGATAAGTGCAGTACATTTAGCTTCTGCAGAAACTAGTATTAACCCTCCACACTTAATGCTTTGGTACAATTGTTTTCTGGCTATCTTGTGGTGGTGTTCTCTCTATAGGTAATGCCCTATAACTAGATCCATTTTCTTTACTATTGTAGGTGGTGGAGGTAAAAACTGCGCTACGTACCACAGTTTACTTAAACTGTCCATATGTTTTGACATATATTGAGGTTTCGAAGGTGTTGAACAAATAGGACAGCGCGAACTGTATTGAGCAATTTTCTACAGTTGTCATCTATCATTATTTGAGTCAAATTCGCAGAAAATATTATTCTGAGGATTTTATGTGTTTCGGCAGAGGGAATCCATTGATCTTGTGTCGGCCAGGGCAAAAATGGTAGTATGGCAGATTTGTGTGGATTAATTTTTGCTACAGAATGATGTTGATAGTCGTCTGTGACCAATCTTAACTCTTCGAGCTGTTTGGGCTGTGTCAAGATGACAGTGATGTCGTCCGCGTAGACGTGCGCTTGTAAGAACTTTGCACCTAGCTTCAAAGTTAATTGTCTAATGAATGGTTCCACACTGATGGCGAAAGGAACTGCGGAGAGTGGACAACCTTGTCGAATCGATCTTTGAATGTGGATTGTTTTGGAGAGAAAGCCATTAATTTGTAATCTGGATATTGCATTGTTGTATAAGTTTCGTAATGTTGTGATTATCCTGTTGGGGAAAGCAAATCTTCTTAGGACAGACAATAGATAAGAATGTCTAACGCGGTCAAAAGCTTGCTGAATGTCTATACCGACGAGTGTGGCAGAGCTGTTGGGTTGAGAGGACATGTGCAGCACAAAGTTACGTAGAGTTGAGAGTCCATGTATGATGTTGGAGTTATTCAAGATATTATGTTGCTCAGAACCAAAGATATGAGGTAAGGCGAGTCCTTTATAGTTGGAGCCTCATCACTCTCTGGAATAAGCTCTTCATTGACGGCACGTGCTTCCAAACATGCTCGTAGGGAACCCTCGGGCTTCGTTACAACGACCAATGAATTAATGAATGGAGTACTGGCTTTCATGATAATGCCATCCCGTTCCATCTCAACAATAACTTTCCCAAATCTGGAATGAAATTTTTCAGGGATATGGTATGGCTTCTTCTTAAAAGGTAGCCAGTCTGTTACCAAAAGTGAGTATTTAAAGTCAGAAATCCTGCATGGTTTGGCATCAAAAGATTCTTATATTTTAACAGTCAATTTCGGAGTTGGTGCTGCTCTCGTTCTGACCCTAAAGCTTGTTTTACCTTACTGTGAATGAGGTCAAATGGATGTGCATTTGTTTCTTCTAATATATTATCCACGGCCTGCTGAATCACTTCTAAGGCCTCCTGGTCTTCGGATTACCACGGTGATAAGGTGTCTTCCATGTTGAAAGAGCATGGGTCAATTGCACCTGAAGGCTTAAATAATGCTATTTAAAATAGGTCAGTCTTTCTAATCTGAATTCGGTTGGAATTCATGTCAATGGTCGCTTGATATGATGATAGGAAACCAGCCCCAAGGATTATGTTGAATTTTATATGTGACACGGCTAGAAATACATGGAAAAATTGAGTATTTCCGATCTCTACGTCAAGCAACGTCTGCTGTTTACATGAGACAGTCTTATCTGGAATGATTCCCTTAATCTTTACATGTGACACAGGAATTATGGGTATGTCATGTCTGTCCTCAAGGTCATTTAAGAATGAGGTAGAGATCGCACTGATAGTTAACCCTGTGTCTAATAAACATTTAACATTCACATTACAGATCCGGGCCGAAAATATACGTAAATAGCAGAAGTACCCGTTCTTCGTACGGGTTATCAGAAACTGGCTTTAGTCACTCATATTATCGGTGTGAGTGACTTCATTAGATATTTATAACACTGGTGTATTTACTTAAGTACATAGAAATTATTTATCATGTTTAGAATTATAGTGTACCTTCTTCTTCTTTCCTTCTTGGGGGCCTCTAAATATTAGTTCTAATTAGCGTCGACCTCTAAGATCTTTTGCTACCATGTTTTTCCTTCATTCCCACCTAGATATACTGTATAGGCTCCCTTGACAAAGCTGCAGGTTTAGTGTAAGTATACTTCCGCTAGATTTTACCACAAATATAAATATTATTTAATGTATTTGTTTGATCCGACATTTCGTAACTAATACAAATGATCAAGGAAATACGCGATGCATAAAATAAACTAATATAATTATCGAGAATTCTAATTCTCAGGGCTTGTTACTCATGTCGCACATCATATAATGAATTTGAGCATAAATGTTGAGAAATTTTTTCAAGTCATGGGCGCAAAATCTTGACAATTGTGTACAGTATATAGGTTGTTTTTATGGTTACAATGATCGTAAACGTGGACCAAAATATCGGCACTAATAACATCAGTGAGCCTACTACTCCATGATTTGATAGAAAATACTTGAAACTATAGGTAATAGACTCCGCATAATGCTGAAACCTAAGCCAGTACGTAAAAACGGAGGTCTGTCGGCAACCGCTGGTCGCTGTATTACGGAGATCTCCGAGGCTATTATTTTTATACTTCACTCCCTTTCCATCCCTGTCCAAAGGAGTGCCATGAGCGTCTTACACAACAGTTTGTTTTTTCCAGATAGTAAGTCATACGTATATCAATTTTGGTTGGTAGCTATGCCCAAACGTACATACATAATTTAGCTGCTGTAGAATCCTGGAGCTGACGTTGCCATGGTTACGGCCGTTCGTTTCTTTATCCGATTCCTAGAGCAGGGGTAGTGTGGTTCCAATATCTCAAAAACTGTTGGTTTTAGGGCCTTAAAACATGGTTTTCTGACCCGAAGGGTTTACCTACTTTTGTTCTTTTCGTGAAGGGGCTTAAAAGGAGCTTTGTCTCGTCCTTGTACGACAAATTAGATTTCGCCTATATTAGCCTATTATTTTAATATTTTTATATCTCTCCCCGTCGCCCCCCCCCCCTTGAATTGTTTTGAAAATAAAATACAGCCTATGTTACTCACTGGCATTGTAACTTCCTATAGGTGAGGTAATTTTTAAAAATTGGTTCAGTAGTTTTTGAGTCTATGCTTTAAAAACAAATATACAAATATTTCCTCTTTATAATATCAGTATAGAAGTATAGATTACATCTCTACACATACGGTTGCCGTCAGCAAGGGCATCCAGCCGCAAAACAGGGTCAAATCCACATGTGCGACACAGTTCGCACCCGCAACCCCACAGGTGTGGGTAAAGCGATAGAAGAAAAGGATACTCATTTTAAAAAATCACACGTTTTTTTTATCTTTTCACCCCCTTAAATGGATTTTCCAAAAAGAGTGTGTTCATTTTTAAAAGAGATTCCAAGTACCAATTTTAAAGTCTGTAACATATTCATTTTTTGAGATATATGTATCCTCATATAAATAATTCAACTCCTTCCTCAATTCCCCCCCCCCCTCGCTCTTAAGTGGATTTTCTGAAAACGATTATTTGTGTTCTTTTATTTTTAAAGGGGATTCCAAGTATCAGTTTTCATGTCTGTAACATGTTAGGTTTTTGTGATTTATTGTAGATAATTTCGCTGCTGTAGAATCATGGAGCTGACGTTGCCATGGCAACGGCTGTTCATTACTTTATCCGATTCCTAGAGCAGGGGTAGTGTGGTGCCAATATCTCCGTAACGGTTGGTTTTAGGGCCTTAAAACACGATTTTCAGGCCCGTAGGGTTTACCGAGTTTTGTTCTTTGCGTCAAGAGGATTAAATTGAGCTTTGTCTCGTCCTTATACGACGAATTCGATATTTTGCCTATATTAGTCCATTATATTATATTAGTCCCCCCCGTGCCCCCCCCTAGAATTGGTGTGGAAATAAAATACAGCCCATGTTACTAACTGGCAATGTAGCTTTCTATAGGTGAAGTATTTTTTTTAATCGGTTCAGTAGTTTTTGAGCCTATTCGTTAGAAACAAACAAATTTTTCCTCTTTATAATATTAGTATAGATGTGTTAGGAGATTTTTGATTTAAATTTTGATTTTCCTCCAAAAGGTCTTCAGACTTAGTCATCCACGAGTCTATTTGTACCATTATTCACTCCTGATTTTCATGGCTGGTAAACATTCCAGAATTACGGCTATCTCTTATGGCATGTGTTTAATAGCACGTTGGTTGTGCTCATCACTGCTGTGGCTACCTCTCCTCTCGCGCTGTTTCGCCTCCTGGTATTGCAGACCCTCTGCTCCTACAATATCGGGGTTGGTGTCTTGATCGTGATTAAGCGTTTCCATTTGTCCTTTTCCTGCGCAGACTTCTGTAATTCCTTAAGGTATTTTTCTCTCTCTCTCTCTTCCTGACCCCAATCCCTTTTCTCTACTGGTTGGTGGAAGTTTGTATCACTCCTCCATCCCCTTCGATTATTATCATATGGCCTCCTCCTGTTATTCCTGTGAAAATATTCCCAATTTCGTCCTTTCTAAACCTGGATGTGGGAGAACGTTCCCGCGGTGAACTTCTTCCTTCTGGGTTCCTATTCCATGTTCTCCCCTGATTGTTTGGGATTCTTTCTTCTTGTCCTGACGTTGTGATTTGAAAGACCTGTGGCTCAGGACTTCTTCTGAGTCTGGTTGGCTCTTTAGACGTCATATCTTACTGCCTGAGTATCGCCTCAGCTTGTACGACAGTTTGTGCGTTTGAGGCGATCATGATTCTCTGAATCTCAGCTGGCAAATGTCTAATAATAACTTTTACCGGTTCTGGCTCAGACGGAGGTGCATCTAATTCTCGGAGCTTCCTGAGTTGACTTGAAAAGAAATCTGAGAATCGCGTTCGAGTCGATGAAGCATAATTCCGTGCGTATAATTCGGTTTTAAGGTTATTCTGAACGTCGGAATTCCAGTACTTTTCGAGGATTGCCCGTTTGAAACCCTCAAAATTATCAAAAGAAAATTTGAACGCTGTAAACCACGTATGTACAGAATTTTCCAAGTAGCGTACAGTTACACGTAATTGGCGTTCTTGTGAAATCTTAGCGTCTCGGAAATAATCCTGTAATTCGCCGATAAAGCTTTTAGGAGTGATTCCTTTAACATTGTTAATTTTTTTCGGTTGGTCCTCGTGAAGCCTGATTATATTCACGATCTGTGTTTGCCCTGTGGAATTCAGCTGATTAGAGTAATTATTTTCATCATTAATAAATGGATTAGTATTACAGACAGGGGTAATTACTGTATATTCGATTTTGGATCTACTCTGAGAGTGGGGGATTTAATCTCCCCGGACATCCGTTTTTCCATTTGGTTTTGCTTTTCAGGAAGCGTAGCCGTGACTAGATTAGTATTTTCGTTCTGTAGTTTGAGCATTTTCATTTCCTGCACGAGATTTTGGATTCCTCGGGCGAGTTCTCTTTTGCAGTTCTCTGTCTCAGTTTTCGAGTCTACTTTAGCCTTCTCGATTTCTTGGGTGAGAGTGGTCTTTCCAGACTTGAAGTCTTCCTGGTTAGCCTCTAATGCCTCATAGAAATATTCTAGTCGGTCAGTGTTAGTAGCTTGGGCTACTCTAATTTCTGCGATAACTCCCTTTTCTACCTGTTTTACTGTCTCATAAATCCCAAAGAATTTCCTTGCCCATACAGAGGTCTGCAATATTATCATCTACTTTCTCTTCGATTTCGCCTTTTAGATCGGAAAATTTTTGTTTAACGAACACTAGTTCACTCTGAACAGAAGCGAGTTTTCCGTCAGCATGGAGCTTCCAGATGCTTTCATCAGTTCGTGTTTGCACTTCTAAGGTATTTTAAGTTCTTGTTTCACACTATGCAGATTGCCACTTTTTTTTTTTCAAACTAGCCTGATTCTTACTTAGTTCCTCTTTCAATTTAGCCTGATTTTCACCAAGAGTATCGTTAATGTCTTGTTTTAGCTTAGCCTGATTATCACTCAATTTCTTCTCTAAGCTAGCCTGATTTTCACTCATTTCCTGCTCCAAACAGGCTTGTAGGCTCGCCATAGCCTCCTGATTCTTGCGGTCCATATCCGCTAAGAAACGCTTCAACTCTTCCATATTCAACTATTTATCACTTAAGCGGTGGTTCTAACAATAAGGGAGGTAACGAGCGGAATGCAGATTTTCGGAGAACCAGTTCATCAAAAAAGTATGGGCAAAGTTTTCAACCTTAGGAGAAGATTAAATTTACTGCAATGATCAATTGTATATCTAAATTAATTTAAGCGCAATATATCGCCTACAAGCGAAAATTCCCTACTCCTCATCAAGATTCTATTTCTAATTAATAACAACACAACCCTACTCTAACCTAAACACATGTGCTATGTTAGCCACAAAAGTAGTATAACACAGGGATTCTGCGGCCGCCTCCGCCTCCGGCTCTCGGGAGAGGCCTCCGCCTCCCGGGGAAAATTTGAATTTTGGCGGGAAATTTGAATTTTGGCGCGAGATTTGAATTTGTAAACAAAGCCACGTGCTTATTTGACAGCTGTCATCGAACACAACGCATCGCTAACCTCACTGCTGCTACCCTGACGGCCCTAAACCTCAGTGGTACCAACTTAACCTAACTAGCGCGAGGTAAACAAAGCCACGTGTTTTTTGACAGCCAAGTGCTTTTTGACAGACAACAACGCATCGCTAACCTCACTGCTGCCATCTTGACGGGCCTAAACCTCAGTAGTGCCAACTTAACCTAACTAGCGCGAGGTAAACAAAGCCACGTGTTTTTTGACAGCCACGTGCTTTTTGACAGACAACAACGCATCGCTAACCTCAGTGCTGCCATCTTGACGGACCTAAACCTTAGTGGTACCAACTTAACCTCACTAGCGTGAGATAAACAAATCTACGTGCTTTTTTGACAGCTGTCATCCACCATCTTTAATCCATAGAGCACAGTGGTGCCCTCTTTAGCTACTTACCTTTGAAATGTAGTACGACACAGCTGTCATCCGATATCTTGCATCGCAAACCTCAGTGCTGCACTCTTTAGCTAGATACCTTTGAAATGTAGTGGCGGCAATTTGAGAAATTCTTTATGCTCTTGTTTGGAAACAAAGCCACGTGCTTTTTTGACAGCTGTCACCCGCCATCTTTAATCCAGAGAGCACCGTGCTGCCCTCTTTAGCTACTTACTTTTGAAATGTAGTACGTCACAGCTGTCATCCGCCATCTTGCATCGCAAACCTCAGTGCTGCACTCTTTAGCTAGTTACCTTTGAAATGTAGTGGGGGCAATTTGAGAAATTCTTTATGCTCTTGTTTGGAAAGAAAGCCACGTGCTCTTTGACAGCTGTCATCCGTCATCTTTAATCCAGAGAGCACCGTGCTGCCCTCTTTAGCTACTTAACTTTGAAATGTGGTACGTCACAGCTGTCATCCGCCATCTTGCATCGCAAACCTCAGTGGTGCACTCTTTAGCTAGATACCTTTGAAATGTAGTGGCGGCAATTAGAAAAATTCTTTGTGCTCTTGTTTGGAAACAAACCTATGCGCTTTTTTGTCAGCTATCATCCGCCAGAGAGCACCGTGCTGCCGTCTTTGAGCTACTTACCTTTGAAATGTATGGTGGTAAATTCTACATGCTCTTGTTTGGAAACAAACCCATGTGCTTTTCTAACAGCTGTCAACCGCCAGAGAGCACCGTGCTGCCCTCTTTGTGCCGGTGGCAAATTCCACGTGCCTTACAAACTCACGTGCTTTTTGACAGCTGTCATCCGCCATCTTGAATCACAAACCTCAGTGCTGTACTTTTTAGCTAGATACCTTTGAAATGTGGTGGCGGCAAATTCCACGTGCTCTTGTTTGGAAACAAAGCCACGTGCTTTTTTGACAGCTGTCATCCGCCATCTTTAATCAATAGAGCACTATGCTGCTATCATGCGGGTAATTTCGTCAGTTGTCATCCGACATCTTTAATCCACAGAGCGCCGTGCTGATCTCTGTAGTAGCGAGCAATTTGAAAAGTTCTGTTAGCTGTCATCCGCCATCTTTAATCAAGAGAGCACCGTGCTGCCATCTTTAATTAGATACCTTTGAAATGTGGTGGCGGCAAATTGAAAAATTCCACGTGCTCTTGTTTAGTAAACAAAGCCACGTGCTTTTTTGACAGCTATCATCCGCCATCTTTAATCAATAGAGCACTGTGCTGCTATCATGCGGGTAATTTCGTCAGCTGTCATCCGTCATCTTTAATCTACAGAGCGCCGTGCTGCTCTCTGTAGTAGCGGGCAATTTGAAAAGTTCTGTTACTTGTCATCCGTCATCTTTAATAAACAAAGCATCGTACTGCTATCTTTAGCTACATGCATTTAACATGTGGTGGCGGATAATTTGAAAAAAACTTCCGTTAGCTATCATCCACCATCTTTATTCAACAGAGCATCGTGCTGCTTTCTCTAGCTACATACATTTAACATGTGGTGGCGGCAATTTGAAATTCTATCTAGATCCCACCTTTAATCAACAGAGCACCGTGCTGCTACCCCTTTGAATTGTGGTGACGGATAATTTGAAATTCCGTTAGCTATCATCATTAAACATTAGTGCATTCGCTAACCTAACCTCTCATCTACTATCTTGAAGGAGATTATACGACACCTCCTCTACCTCCTGCTCTTCCTCCTCCTCCTCCTCCCCTACCACCTCCACCTCATCCTCCTCCTCCTCCTCCTCCTCTGTCAAGGCATAGCTTTATCGAACACGCATCGCGAAGGCAAGAGTGTGCAGCGATATGCATGTTTAGACTTGCGGATTACGAAAGAAACATAACAAGACTTGAATCGAACAATGCACTCGATGTCGTTAACTTCAACATGTGATTAAAACATTGTCTGGTGTGTTCAGAACACTACATAAGTGATCAAGACTAGAATCGAACGCTGTACTTAATACAACATGTTAGGGGATACCTTTGTTCTAAGAAGATCAGATTGAAACATAACAAGACTAGAATTGAACACTGCACTTATGTCGTTAACCTTAACATGTGATCAGAACATTGATTGACGTGTTCAGATCACTAAACAAGTAGAACCGAACACTGTACTCGATACAACTTGTTAGGGGATACCTTTGTTATAAGAAAATTAGATTGAAACATAACAAGACTAGAATCGAACACTGCACTCGATGTCGTTAACCTTAACATGTGATCAGAACATTGATTGATGTGTTCAGATCACTAAACAAGTAGAACCGAACACTGTACAACATGTCAGGGGATACCTTTGTTCTAAGAAAATTAGATTGAAACATAACAAGACTAGAACCGAACACTGTACTCGATACAACATGTTAGGGGATACCTTTGTTCTAAGAAAATTAGATTGAAACATAACAAGACTAGAATCGAACACTGCACTCGATGTCGTTAAACTTAACATGTGATCAGAACATTGATTGATGTGTTCAGATCACTAAACAAGTAGAACCGAACACTGTACAACATGTCAGGGGATACCTTTGTTCTAAGAAAATTAGATTGAAACATAACAAGACTAGAACCGAACACTGTACTCGATACAACATGTTAGGGGATACCTTCGTTCTAAGAAAATTAGATTGAAACATAACAAGACTAGAATCGAACACTGCACTCGATGTCGTTAAAATTAACATGTAATCAGAACATTGATTGATGTGTTCAGATCACTAAACAAGTAGAACCGAACACTGTACAACATGACAGGGGATACCTTTGTTCTAAGAAAATTAGATTCAAACATAACAAGACTAGAATCGAACACTACGCTCGATGTCGTTAACCTTAACATGTGATCCGATACAACATGTTAGGGGATACCTTTGTTCTGAGAACATTAGATTGAAACATAGCAAGACTAGAATCGAACACTGTAAGAACATTGTTTGATGTGTTCAGAACAAAAGTACAACTTCAATGATTTACCTAGTGTAAAAATCAAAAACACACACTGTGCACATATCGCATAGCTATCTCGCCTATCACTTGCCTATTACGAAAATCAAAAACACACTGTGCACATATCGCATAGCTAACTCGGCAACACTTCAAATGATTTGCTTAGTGCTAAAATAAAAAATCTTTACCGCGTAGCTAACTCGTTCACCGCACTGCTAAGGCGCTTCGTAATTGCAAATACACTGATATATGTCATGCGAAAATCAAGAAAGCATACTGCGTAGCCAACTCGCTCGGTCACTCGCTTAGTAATTGCAACACGACTAGAACACTGATACACGTTACTCTTTTTTTCTCGAAACACACACACACACGGATAAGAATGTTGCGAGATACTACATACTTACATCGTTTTTAAAAACATAGGGGGGATGAAAGATTATAAATTATATGTACACATGTTGTCTCCTCCAAGTTGTAAGACGAAATAGACGCAGTACTGCGAGTTTCCGCTATAGCTGGCGAACGGAAGTAGCATGATATCTCAGCAAAAAAATACGCGTGAGCTTGCATACACGCAAGTCAGACACAATGATGGATACCGCGATTCAAATCCTTGCAACTTATGCCGCCAGGAAGGGCATCCGGCTAGATCATGTAATTACACGTTATGACGATCGTGCAGGTCCCTCGACTAGCATTTGCTATTTTTTACGGCTTCCGACAGTAGGAGTTCGAGCCTGCTATCTCCCGAAGTAGCGAGAATGATTGCGGGTACAAGAGTGTTTGAGGGTGATTCATTTGTCGGATGGGGGTGATAAGCCTTGTGCAGGCTTCTTCGGTAGGAGTAGGCTATGTGCCGGTACCGGGACATCTAGCTATAAAACACGCTTCAACTCATTTGTCGCGTATACTGCGATTTAAAATCCTAGTCAGGAAGGGTAACCGGCCGTAAAACTATGGTGTATGATGTAAGAGGCTAGATACTAATAGTTTATGCGTCAAGAAGGGCATCTAGCTATTAAACAATAGTTTGTGGTGTGGGACACAATTTAAAATCTTGTTTATCTCATCAAAAATAACACCCAGCTGTAAAATTAATTCTCGTGATTTAAAATCTTAGTTCTCGCGTTAGGAAGGCTTTCTAGCAGTAAAACAGATTATCGCGAGTTAGAATCTTAATCCTCGCGTCAAGGAGGGTAAATAGCCGTAAAACTATGGTGTATGATGTAAGAGGCTAGATACTGCAATTTAAAATCTTATTTCTCGCATCACGAAGGGTAACTAGTCTTAAAACAAATTCTTGCGATTTAAAATCTCGCGTCAGGAAGGGCATCCGGCCGTAAAACAATAGTTCGGGATACAGCGATTTAAAATCTTAGTTCCTGCACCAAGAAGAGCATCTAGCTGTAAAACCCCGATTCTCGTGTTAGAAAGGGCAACTAGTTGTAAAACAGATTCTTAATCCCAGTTCTTTGACGTCAGGAAGGGCAACCGGTCGAAAACAATAGTGTATGATGTAAGAGGCTAGATACCAATAGTTTTGTGTCAGGAAGGGCAACCAGTCGTAAAACAGTTTCTTGTGAAGTGTAACACTAGATACTGCGATTTAAAATCTAAGAAGTGCATCTAGCTGTAAAACCCCGATTCTCGTGTTAAATAGAGCATCTAGTTGTAAAACAGATTCTTAATCCCAGTTCTTTGACGTCAGGAAGGGCAACCGATCGAAAACAATAGTGTATGATGTAAGAGGCTAGATACTGCTAGTTTTGTGTCAGGAAGGGCAACCAGTCGTGAAACAGTTTCTTGTGAAGTGTAACACTAGATACTGCGATTTAAAATCTATGAAGTGCATCTAGCTGTAAAACCCCGATTCTCGTGTTAAAAAGAGCATCTAGTTGTAAAACAGATTCTTAATCCCAGTTCTTTGACGTCAGGAAGGGCAACCGGTCGAAAACAATAGTGTATGATGTAAGAGGCTAGATACTGCTAGTTTTGTGTCAGGAAGGGCAACCAGTCGTAAAACAGATTATTGTGATTTAAAATCTCGCGTCAGGAAGGGCAACCAGCCGTAACGTGAAACAATAGTGTATGATGTAAGAGGCTAGATACTGCTTTTTAAAATCTAAGAAGAGCATCTACCTGTAAAACCCCGATTCTCGTGTTAGAAAGGGCAACTATTTGTAAAACAGATTCTTAATCCCAGTTCTTTGATGTCAGGAAGGGCAACCGTTCGAAAACAATAGTGTATGATGTAAGAGGCTAGATACTGCCAGTTTTGCGTCAGGAAGGGCAACCAGTCGTAAAACAGATTCTTGTGATTTAAAATCTCACGTCAGGAAGGGCAACCGGCCGTACCGTAAAACAATAATGTATGATGTAAGAGGCTAATACTGCTTTTTAAAATTCTAAGAAGAGCATCTAGCTGTAAAACCCCGATTCTCGTGTTAAAAAGAGCATCTAGTTGTAAAACAGATACTTAATCCCAGTTCTTTGACGTCAGGAATGGCGACCGACTGTAAAACAATAGTGCATGATGTAAGAGGCTAGATACTGCTATTTAAAATCCTAGAAGGGCATCCAGTTGTAAAACAGATTCTTGTGATTTAAAATCTCACGTCAGGAAGGGCAACCGACCGTAAAACAATAGTGTATGATGTAAGAAGCTAGATACTGCTTTTTTAAATCCTAGAAGGGCATCCAGTTGAAAAACAGATACTTGTGATTTAAAATCTCGCGTCAGGAAGGGCAACAGGCCGTAAAACAGATACTTGCTATTTAAAATCTCATGTTATGGAAGGGGGCACTCGGCTGTAAAACATATTTTTAATCCTGACCCTGTTACGTTAGGAACCACATCTAGCTGTAAAAACAGGAGCTCCAAACATTTACAGTTTTAAGCTTTAGGAACGGGTTATGGGTTACATTTTTTGTTCTACCGCATAGAACACTATTTTTGAAGTTGTATCGGCGCAGTTAGTCAGAGAGAAGTGTAGAATGCATGTGTTGGCTGAAATTGTACACTCATCTTCCGGCTGTACTAACCTTCAACGAGGACACTGCGTGCTGACAAGCTACTTGTAACTCGCGGAACGTTTTTCTTAACCGTGTAGCATTTAGCTGGTGTAAGTTCCTAACATAAAATATTATGATTGTACGGAGAGGTTAAAACAAAGTAACAGCACATAGCCTACCCCTATCGAAAGAGCCTGCACGGTGCCGGCATATACGCTACTCCTATTGAAGGAGTCTGCACAAGGTTTAACGCCCCCCCTCCCATCAACAGCCCTTACTTAATGCTGGCTTTTTGCACACCCTCGAAACTGCCTAAGAATGTAATATACTACCGTAGGGATAGGGTAAAACCCGGTGCCGGCACATAGCCTACTCCTACCGAAGAAGCCTGCACAAGGCTTAACGCCTCCATCAGACAGATGAATCACCATCAACATCTTATACTCACACTGTCGGAAGTCGTAAAAAATATCAAATGCTAGGCGAGGGACCTGCACGATCGTCATAACGTGTAATTACATGATCCAGCCGGATGCCCTTCCTGACGGCATAAGTTGCCAGGATTTGAATAGCGGTATCCATCATTGTGTCTGACTTGCGTGTATGCAAGCTCACGCGTATTTTTTTGCTGAGATATCATGTTACTTCCGTTCGCCAGCTATAGCGGAAACTCGCAGTACTGCGTCTATTTCGTCTTACAACTTGGAGGAGACAACATGTGTACATATAATTTATGATCTTTCATCCCCCCTATGTTTTTAAAAAACATGTAAGTATGTAGTATCTCGCAACATTCTTATCCGTGTGTGTGTGTGTGTGTGTGTGTGTTTCGAGAAAAAAAAGAGTAACGTGTATCAGTGTTCTAGTCGTGTTGCAATTACTAAGCGAGTGACCGAGCGAGTTGGCTACGCAGTGTGCTTTCTTGATTTTCGCATGACATATATCAGTGTATTTGCAATTACTAAGCGTCTTAGCAGTGCGGTGAACGAGTTAGCTACGCGGTAAAGATTTTTTATTTTAGCACTAAGCAAATCATTTGAAGTGTTGCCGAGTTAGCTATGCGATATGTGCACAGTGTGTTTTTGATTTTCGTAATAGGCAAGTGATAGGCGAGATAGCTATGCGATATGTGCACAGTGTGTGTTTTTGATTTTTACACTAGGTAAATCATTGAAGTTGTACTTTTGCTCTGAACACATCAAACAATGTTCTTACAGTGTTCGATTCTAGTCTTGCTATGTTTCAATCTAATGTTCTCAGAACAAAGGTATCCCCTAACATGTTGTATCGAATCACATGTTAAGGTTAACGACATCGAGCGTAGTGTTCGATTCTAGTCTTGTTATGTTTGAATCTAATTTTCTTAGAACAAGGGTATCCCCTGTCATGTTGTACAGTGTTCGGTTCTACTTGTTTAGTGATCTGAACACATCAATCAATGTTCTGATCACATGTTAAGGTTAACGACATCGAGTGCAATGTTCAGTTCTAGTCTTGTTAAGTTTCAATCTGATCTTCTTAGAACAAAGGTATCCCCTAACATGTTGTATTAAGTACAGCGTTCGATTCTAGTCTTGATCACTTATGTAGTGTTCTGAACACACCAGACAATGTTTTAATCACATGTTGAAGTTAACGACATCGAGTGCAGTGTTCGATTCAAGTCTTGTTATGTTTCTTTCGTAAACATGCATATCGCTGCACACTCTTGCCTGCGCGATGCGTGTTCGATAAAGCTATGCCTTGACAGAGGAGGAGGAGGAGGAGGGGGCGGAGGTGGTAGGGGAGGAGGAGGAGGAAGAGCAGGAGGTAGAGGAGTTGTCGTATAGTCTCCTTCAAGATAGTAGATGAGAGGTTAGGTTAGCGAATGCACTAATGTTTAATGATGATAGCTAACGGAATTTCAAATTATCCGTCACCACAATTCAAAGGGGTAGCAGCACGGTGCTCTGTTGATTAAAGATGGGATCTAGATAGAATTTCAAATTGCCGCCACCACATGTTCAATGTATGTAGCTAGAGATAGCAGCACGATGCTCTGTTGAATAAAGATGGTGGATGATAGCTAACGGAAGTTTTTTTCAAATTATCCGCCACCGCATGTTAAATGTATGTAGCTAAAGATAGCAGTACGATGCTTTGTTGATTAAAGATGACGGATGACAAGTAACAGAACTTTTCAAATTGCCCCCTACTACAGAGAGCAGCACGGCGCTCTGTAGATTAAAGATGACGGATGACAGCTGACGAAATTACCCGCATGATAGCAGCACAGTGCTCTATTGATTAAAGATGGCGGATGATAGCTGCCAAAAAAGCACGTGGCTTTGTTTACTAAGCAAGAGCACGTGGAATTTTTCAATTTGCCGCCACCACATTTCAAAGGTATCTAGCTAAAAATGGCAGCACGGTGCTCTCTTGATTAAAGATGGCGGATGACAGCTAACAGAACTTTTCAAATTGCTCGCTACTACAGAGATCAGCACGGCGCTCTGTGGATTAAAGATGGCGAATGACAGCTGACTAAATTACCCGCATGATAGCAGCACAGTGCTCTATTGATTAAAGATGGCGGATGACAGCTGTCAAAAAAGCACGTGGCTTTGTTTCCAAACAAGAGCACGTGGAATTTGCCGCCACCACATTTCAAAGGTATCTAGCTAAAGAGTACAGCACTGAGGTTTGTGATGCAAGATGGCGGATGACAGCTGTCAAAAAGCACGTGAGTTTGTAAGGCACGTGGAATTTGCCACCGGCACAAAGAGGGCAGCACGGTGCTCTCTGGCGGTTGACAGCTGTCAGAAAAGCACATGGGTTTGTTTCCAAACAAGAGCATGTAGAATTTACCACCACCACATTTCAAAGGTAAGTAGCTAAAGACGGCAGCACGGTGCTCTCTGGATTGAAGATGGCGGATGATAGCTGACAAAAAAGCGCATAGGTTTGTTTCCAAACAAGAGCATAAATAATTTTTCAAATTGTCGCCCCTACATTTCAAAGGTATCTAGCTAAAGAGTGCACCACTTAGGTTTGCGATGCAATATGGCGGATGACAGCTGTGACGTACCACATTTCAAAGGTAAGTAGCTAAAGAGGGCAGCACGGTGCTCTCTGGATTAAAGATGGCGTATGACAGCTGTCAAAAAAGCACGTGTCTTTGTTTCCAAACAAGAGCATAAAGAATTTCTCAAATTGCCCCCACTACATTTCAAAGGTATCTAGCTAAAGAGTGCAGCACTGAGGTTTGCGATGCAAGATGGCGGATGACAGCTATGACGTACTACATTTCGAAGGTAAGTAGCTGAAGAGGGCAGCACGGTGCTTTCTGGATTAAAGATGGCGGATGACAGCTGTCAAAAAAGCACGTGGCTTTGTTTCCAAACAAGAGCATAAAGAATTTCTCAAATTGCCGCCACTACATTTCAAAGGTATCTAGCTAAAGAGTGCAGCACTGAGGTTTGCGATGCAAGATGGCGGATGACAGCTGTGACGTACTACATTTCAAAGGTAAGTAGCTAAAGAGGGCACCACTGTGCTCTATGGATTAAAGATGGTGGATGACAGCTGTCAAAAAAGCACGTAGATTTGTTTATCTCACGCTAGTGAGGTTAAGTTGGTAGCACTAAGGTTTAGGCCCGCCAAGATGGCAGCACTGCCGATGACAGGTGACGAATTTGCAACTACTGCGATAAAGAGGGCAGCACGGTGCTCTGTAGTTGAAAGATGGCGGATATCAGCTGTCAAAAAACACGTGGATTTGTTTATCTCGCGCTAGTGAGGTTAAGTTGGTACCACTAAGGTTTAGGTCCGTCAGGATGGCAGCACTGAGGTTAGCGATGCGTTGTTGTCTGTCAAAAAGCACGTGGCTGTCAAAAAACACGTGGCTTTGTTTACCTCGCGCTAGTTAGTTTAAGTTGGCACTACTGAGGTTTAGGCCCGTCAAGATGGCAGCAGTGAGGTTAGCGATGCGTTGTTGTCTGTCAAAAAGCACGTGGCTGTCAAAAAACACGTGGCTTTGTTTACCTCGCGCTAGTTAGGTTAAGTTGGTACCACTGAGGTTTAGGCCCGTCAAGATGGCAGCAGTGAGGTTAGCGATGCGTTGTTGTCGATGACAGCTGTCAAAAAAGCACGTGGCTTTGTTTACAAATTCAAATCTCGCGCCAAAATTCAAATTTCCCGCCAAAATTCAAATTTCCCGCGGGAGGCAGAGGCCTCTCCCGAGAGCCGGAGGCGGTGGCGGAGGCGGCGCCCGAACTGTCCTATTATACTACTCACAAACATTTGGACAAATGTCATGAAATCAACCTTTCAAAATTAAATTGTCGCCGCATCTTTTTCATGTCAAAACATTGGACACTACAAGATCGAGTCCTTGCTTGAACCACTGAATTAACAGCTAGCAAGTAGCCCTTAATTCGAGCTGTCGAGCTCCACAAATGGGAAATCAAGCCTCTGCCCCCTTTATTCAATGTCGGCTCAGCCAGAGAGCGAAAGTCCCAGTCGTGGACAGTTTGCTGTCGGGCCTTGCTTGTTTTTCAATGGCATGTAAGATACAAGAACTGACGACAGTCAAAAAACATTTAAAATAACAGGTTTGACATTTATTAAAACTAGCACTCAAAATATACAAATTTAACAAAATTAACAAATAAATCTTGATATATTTTGTTCATAATTCTTCTCCACAAGTTGTCTGATATGTTTCACCTTCGTTCTCTACTCATGTCGAAGCTTAAATGTAACTGAAATATGCAATATATATCCATTAGCCCACACCTGGCTTGAATAAAGAAATAAAATTATGCTGGGAGAACCTCCTCTTAATAGTGGTTGGATTATTAAAAAATTTCAAGAAAATATAATAGCAATGAGCTTTCCATGGCTCGTAAATTATCCTATGCCATTCTAGGCTATCCTAGACTGTCCTAAGCTGTGGTATACTATCTTATGATATCATGATAGCGTCTACATTCACTAAAAGAAAGTTTACATTTTATGAAGAAATTAATTAATTGTGGAACAATTAACCTTCACAAATACCATCAGAAATATTATAACATTGTCGTCTTTCCCGTGGATAAATTCCATTAACATTATTACGTTTATCTAACGTGAGTTCCACTGAACTATGCTTTTAAATATTTTATTACATGAATTTACTGTAGCATGTTTATTCAAGACTTTATCACCATTAAATACATTCACAAGAATTGTTATTTCCACGAAACTTCTTCTAAACTGCTCCGAATAATATGTGACATTAATCAATTCACGTTATCTGACGCCTCAAAAAAAATGAAATTAACAATCTTTACAAATTTGGGGTACCTTGCCCTTACGATTGAAATATTACGCACTTATTCATTTTTGGCTGGTACCTTAACGTTACTTTAACGTAAATTTTAAATAAAACATATTAAAGGTTTTAACCATCTCAAAATAATTCATCACAAACAACGCTGGAAACAACCTGGGCCCAACAAGGTGCACACGTGGCCAGGTAAGAACCACATTTCAATAAATCACGTAAAAATGTAATTAACGACTACACTCACTCCACAATCACAAGAATGATACACGATTATTATTTACATATTATATTGCAATCGGATTCTGGAATTTGAATATTAAATTCTGATTTTTATTCTCTTACTCATGACGGTATCGGGTAAATATCACTCACGACCCTCACAGACACAGAAATGTGATTAAATATGGGCAGTCACTTATTCAGAAATAACAGAGTTCTCACAACGTTGATCATCAAGAATATCAGCGGTTCAATATTCAGGAGAATTGTCGACTACAACACGCACACAAATATAGGTTAAACATTAAGACCATCGAACCTGTGGTTCATGAGTCACGATATAATTATTATTACTTTTAAATCTTACTCACATCATTTAACACGTGCTCCAAAATTTGGAGAAGAAATGGTTCACTAGACACATACTTCCCAAATAAACTATATAACTAATCCCTCAGGATTCTGCCGTATTCCAGGCTCATATTCCACTTAATAGAGTACACATCAAACATTACACAATAAGAACAAGTAACATTTTTAACTCATGACCTATAACTTTTAGTTTAACCCGATCTACGATTTTATTATTATTATTGTTACGGGGAAGGTTAAAGAAGGTGCGGGGTGAATGGGTCCATCTACAATATCAAAATTAATTTAAAGTTGAACTGAAGGTTATATTTCTTCAAAAAACAACAACCTAACAAATTTTCACTTAGTGAACATAACAAGATGTCAGCTACAAAAGCAATCTTGAAACCAGACAAGAAAAATCCAAGATCAGTGAATTTTACAGATTCCAGGCTTCAAGACCCTAGTTTTACAATTCCGGAGATACCGGATTAAGTTCACAAAATTTTAATTAATTAAGGAATCATTAAGTCACGGGCAGAAATCCCCTAAATCAAGAGCACTTGCTCCCAAAATACGATATCCAGAGGCACTCGTTACTCTTACCAAATTCTGAAAAGGAGCTAATAGGCTCCCAGTTTTTTACAGCCCGCTCTATCCAATCTTACATCAAAATTGTTACACTCTCTGGCCTCACAAGGCACGAATTACAAATGGAAATTGCTTAATACGGGGATATCTAGTACCCAACCTACAGGGCCTTTGCGAAAAAGAATAGGTTAAATAAACGGCCTGAACACAAACTGAATGGAGGCGTACACTGCACTCCCAGATAATGAAAAATTAAAACCTACAGGGATCTCGGCCGATGAAATAGGGGCTAATCCCAAGCTAATTGAGGTGGTGCGCATGGAAATAACTGTAATACATGACAAAAAAGATTGCAAACTCGCAGACACCTCAAACCAAAATGAAGGGGAGCTCGAGAGGGTAACTCACTCTCTATCCCCGATTTACAATAAAAGATTTTATGTTTTTACATTAGTAGCCGAAAGAAAAGTTACAGTTTAGAAAAGTAGGTTACATAGTTAAAGATTCGGATCTTTCCCTCAGATAAAGTAGTGGAGAGAGCAAGAAAGATAGAATTCTATGTGGCCATTAGCTTAATAGATGTTCTGGCTGCCGATGAAAGAGGCGCCCCGCCTCCTGCCTTAACACATGCACTTATAAAGACGACGATCAATTGGCAGGGAAACACGAAAAGCCGCAACTTATATACCCTCAGGGAAGTTTCGAGAGAATTCAAGACTAATCCAGACCCGCCCTCTAAAATTGTATTGGTGAATTCAAAGTGAACAAGAAATGCGGAACTGGTTGAAAATTAATTACAAAAATTTATGATTGGCTAGATTCAAACCTGGCGGATAGTAAAAGACGTGTTGCCAACCCAAAAGTACATGAACAAAGAGTAAGTTATGGACAACCTAGAAATACAAAACTTCTTTAAGTTATAAGTTCTTTCACCTTGCGCCAGTGTGCATGATCACAGTTTTTTCGTAGCGTCATTTGTGGAAAAATGTCCAAACTTCTTGTTATATAGCAAAACAAAACCAGGATAAATTCAATCAGTTTAGGAAACTACACAGTAACAAAATTACTTAATATTTCAGTAGTGACATCTTCTGATTAAAGTTCTAAGTTCGTGTTGTATCAGTTTCCACTTTTGTTCGATAGAGGAGTTTCTTAAGGCGCTGATTTTGAATGAGCGGAGTAGGGGTTTACTTCCCGGTACAGACCTCCCACCAAAATGTCCTTCCTAGGGGGTGATACCGAAGAATTTAGAGAAAACATTTCCAGTTGAAAACAAATTTCTAAGCCTTTTTTCGAAAGTAGATTTGTAGAATTTTTTTTTAAATCCAGGTTTAGAGTGTACTTGTGGTTGTAGAAAGTTAAATATACGTTGATAGGTTTGACAGCAAGTCCTGCCGCCGCTTCCGATACCCAGGTGAAGTCGCCCGGACCCCCCAAGTACGTTCAGATACACCTCTCCGTTACTATGAGAGGGGTAGTCGTAGTGATGTTCGCCGCAAATGAGATGTATATTTGCAGTCCCCAGATGAATTGGTGGTAGGAGCACCGCACTTCAGCCTTTGCCTGGAAGATAGGCTCTGGCGCGCCATTCAGAAGGAGTCCTTACTAGAGCGAAGTGGGCCCTTTCTCCTCTCTGGTGTCCCTCACAAGATGTTACAGTACGGCGGCAGACAGCTGAAGGGGCACTGGAACAGTAAGATCTTGGCGACAGAGAAGTGTTGTTTGAGACTTGAGAGTACGATATTTATTGGTGATGCAGAGGGCGGGTGGCGTGGAAGGTGAGTGTGTGCCAACAGTGCGTGGATGCAGGAGACGGGGTCTTGGTAACGGCCACCAGGGATTTGACAGCCGGAAAAAACAGAGGGGAAGATCGTACATACAGGTCATATACCAAATTTAATAACACAATTGTGGCAGAAGGCCTCGAATTAAGAAAACATAACCGTCAAACTGCTGCTAAATATTGATGGCAAAAGTAAACAATGAAATTACACAGGTTTCACCTGAGAGAGGTGAACCCTAAAGATTCTCTCTGTGGCTGGATTACTGACCAATAATGTTACTGGTGTCAAAAAAATCGAATATAACGCACGGCCCATGAAATTTGGGGGCAAGCTTGCCCGCAGGAACAAAATTCCTAACCATGACTTGATCTCCAACTTTTAAATTTGCCTCCGTCCACGATCATATCTTTCCCTAACCTTTTCGTGGGACACTTTAAGATTGGCCTTAGCCTTCTACCATAGATCTCTAATATTATCGGGATCTATTATCTCTGGTAAAATATCATTAAGTGACCAAAGGTTAGAGAGCGGCGTGTTAGGAACAAATTTAAACACAAGAGAAGTTGGGGTAAACATATGAGACTCATGTACCGTCGAATTTAGAGCGAACGCCAACCAATGCTGGGAAGTATTCCACCTGGAATGATCTTCATGATGAAATGCAATTAGAGCAGATCTAAGGTTACGATTAACCCGCTCAGCCAGAGATGGTTGAGGATAATAAGCCGAGGTAGTTACATGTGATATAGACAGATCAAAACATAATTTACGGAATAAGTTGGATGTGAATGCCTTAGCATTATCGGAAACAATATATTGACAGGGGTCAAAAGACGCAAATATGGTGGGTTGAGCGGTTGCCAGCTTAGTCAGAAATAACCAGGAAAATCTAGTGAAACCATCTACACATACCAGAATGAATTTATTGGCGTTCCCCTTTGATTGGGGTAAGGGTCCGCCGGAGTCTATATGTAGGTGCTCCATGGGGCGCGACGCTTGGTGAGATGACAATAGACCTAGCTTAGTTGAAAAGGTGGGTTTACTGAGCAAAACAAGATTTACAAGCTCTTACCAATTCTCGAATTTTGCCGTTCATACCTTTCCAAATGAACATCTCTCGGATCTTTTCCCGAGTTTTTAAAACGCCTAGATGCCCCCCTAATGGGGTCTACTGATAGTATTTTAAGATCATAGGCACAAGCACAGCTGGAACCACAACTTTTATCTTTTGATCATGCCTCGACGGGCAACACAAAACCCCGTTCCTCAATACATAAGGGATGACATGTTCCCCAGAAGAAAGTGTTTCAGTAATAGGGGCCAGCACAGGATCTTCACGTTGATATTTTTCAATCTCCAGAAACAATATGGGGGTATCAGTTAGAATGGCATTAATACCCGAAGGTGTGGAAGTGGGAAGAGAAGAACTATCTTCCTGTTCGGTGGTCTCCACATCATGAGAAAACATGCGGCTTAGTCCATCCGCAACAACATTTTCAGATCCCTGATATGTCTCACATCAAACTGGAATGCAGAAATCCTGATGGCCCAGCGGGCTATACGACCAGTACGACGCGGCCTATCTAACACCCAACTTAAGGCTTGGTTATCAGTTTCCAGGTCGAACTTGACATGTTCCAGATAGAGTCGGAACTTTTCTAGTGCAAATAAAACTGCCAAACCCTCGAGTTCATAGATGGAATATTTGACCTCTTGGCCGATAATGTCCTAGACGCATAGGCGATGGGTCGCCTTCCGAGTTCAGTTTCCTGAAGAAGCACAGCAGCCACCGCCGATGACGAGGCGTCGGTTTGAACAATGAATTTCTTCGAAATATCAGGCATAACAACGACAGGGCGTTGCAGAGAGCTAATTTAAGATCTTGAAAAGCAGCTTGTTGAGACGCCACCCATTCGAATTTGACGCCTTTCCTACGGAGTAAGTTCAGGGGTGCCCCTCTGTTAGCGAAGTTAGGAATAAATTTCCTGAAGAAATTCGCATGCCGATGAACCTGGCAATACCTTTGATGTCCTTAGAGAGTTTGAAATCACGGATGGCTTGTGTTCTAGAATGATCAATAGAAACCCCATCGGCGACACAATATGCCCTAGGAATGACATAGAAGGATTAGCAAAAGCTAGCTTGGACAACTTGACAGTCAACCCGGCCTTACGAAGGCGATTGAGTACCTCCTTTAGATGATCTACGTGTTCTTCAAAGGTCTCGGAAAATATGACGACATCATCAAGATAGTGATACAGGTATTCAAATTTGATGTCGGAGAAGACCCCATCTAGCACTCTAGTGAGCACAGCTGCCCCCGTGGGGAGCCCGAAAGGCCACGCGGTTGTACTCATACAAGTTCCAATCCGTGGCAAAAGCTGTTAGATATTTCCATTCTTCAGCTGGAGGGATCTGATTGTACGCCTGACTAAGGTCCAGGATAGTAAAGAACTTGGCTTTCCGAAACTATGAAAAAAAGAGTGAAGATCAGGAAGGGGCACAGATTGTAACACTACCTTACGATTTGAAGCCCTATAATCAATTACAGGCCTGAGGCCAACTTGGAGTTTCGGCACCAGAAAAATAGGCGATGAATACGCTGACTTAGAGGGTCGAATAATACCGTCTTTTAGCATTTGGTCGATGATCTCTTTAAGAGCCTTCATTTTAGGAGGAGACAGCCTATAAGGTGGAAGTCTAACGGGAATCGAATCCGTACTCACTCTTGTATTCTATAAGGTCATTAACACCAAGGGTATTGGAAAATACATCAGGAAAGGACTGACACAATTTACGCATACTTTCGGCCTGCTCCCCAGGTAGATGTCTAAGGTCTAACAACATCTCATCCTGGGTAGGTTAAACAGATGAACATGATACAGAATCACATTTTGGCAACGGAATATTACAATCATTAGCAAATTTGAAGGTGCACGACTTGCTCTGAATGTCGAGAACCAGACCGGTATAAGACATGAAACCAGCTCCCAAAATTACAGGGCAAGACAATTGTTTGGCACAAACAATTTTATTTTCCCGGTGAATTTAGAAATACGAATTTTGGCAAAGATGAAACCTAAAATGTCTAATGGAGAGGAATTAGCCGAAACGCATTGGACTGAAGACGAACAATAATCAGAAAACTTAAAAATAGTCTTTAATTTAGAATACCATTCAGCCGAAATTTTAGAACACACGCTCCCTGAGTCTAATAGATCAGTGACAGGTTCACTACTCAATTCAATCTTAAGAAATGGTACAAGTGCGGGGGACTCCGCAGCAATTCTGAGGCATTCTTTCGGGCCTTCGAACGATAGATTAGAAGAACTTTTATCCTTACCAGAGCTTTCGCTGGGTTTAACAGGGGCTGAGCCTCGGGAAGGTGAACATGCGGGCTCAGCCGATAACACCAGTCACTTTCTACTATTGGAGGTCGCGGAGGTTGCACCAGAAGTTGAGCAGAAGAGGTGCTATTGGCATTAGGGTAATTCTTCGCTAGGTAAGTAAACGCGCCACATTTGAAATATCCTTGTGATGACCCCACTCCATTTGTGTCCCACTCGATTTTATCATTGGGCACTTGTTACGCAGATGTTCCGTTGACCCACAAGCATAGCATTTTCGGGTGGTGAAAGTTCGGCGAGGATGGGGCCGAAAACACTAGAAGATGGAGGGGGCTCCTTAACGACTCGTAAGGTGTCGGCATACCTTACACCTTACGCCATAACCTCTAATTCTGAAAAGGTTTGAGAGCGCGACGCTAAACACAAATACGACCTATAGGGCGGGGAAATACCTTCAGTAATCGTCAGCAAAATTTGATCTTCAAGGAAATGAGGAACGAATACCCTGGTGTAAAACTTAATATCTTGGATGAAGTCTGCAAGATTTTCATCCAGTCGCTGTACACTGAAATAGTACTTTTGGATTAACGATGACATGGCTCGAGCCGGAATGAAGTTAGCCAGCAGATGAGCGTGGATGTCTTCTATGGAAGATCGCTCAGTTATTGCTTTAACAATTTTGTCCGAGAGGACGCCTATAGAGTAAGGGTAAATAATTTGAAGAATTTAGAAATGAGGGAGAGAAAACACTAAAGAGTGATCTTGAAATTCAACAAGGAACCTGAGAAATGAAATTACTTCGTTAGTGGAATTTACTGAAAATTTAGCGTTTCCCCTAAGCAACATAGCCAATGACTGAGTCAGACTACTAAACCCAGGTAACATAATAGGTAACGGCCTGGAAGGTTTAGAAGTCTCTAACACCGCATTATTTAAAAAGAACGGTGGAATTTGTGTACGACGATCAGACTCATTTCCTAATGGGGCAGAAGTTTGTGAAGTTGCCACAGATTTTCTGCTTTCTACAACTTTGGAAGAATCCTCCTCAGCAGGCAAATTGATTAAAGGGGCTTGATCGGTTTTGGGAGCAGCTGCCCCAGTCAACAATTGATTAACTCTATTTGACAATCCTGATAGATGGTCAACTAAATTACTAGCCTCTTTATCATGATCTTCTTTTAATTTGATAGACAATAGGTCCCTAACCCTATTATAAAAATGAAACAATTTTGCCTGTACTCTTTTAAGCTGATTAGCAGATAGATCGCTTACTTCAAAAAACTTACTACAGATGCTAACTCGGTGGTGTTGCCCGTGATAGTGGAGAGAGCCTCATCAATTTCCTACTCCCCCAAAATTGGTATACCAACTGGTAATTCTAAGGAATCTTTAAGTTTGGCAGTATCTGCCGCAACCGTGCCCCCAGATTGAACATTTATAATGAGTAACTCATAAATCAATTCCTCCTTGCGCAAGTACCCGGGATGGAGGATTCGAGAGGGCCAAACATGATGATAGAAAACTCACAAATTTAGAAATTTTCCAGCTACCGAGAAAATACTTGGACTTCGTCGTGGATCCTATGTTTAGCCGTCAAAAGGGGCTTATTTTAGACCCATTCAACCACGCTCTGCTACCAATTGTTATGGGGATACCCGTGGAGCAGAAACAGGTTAAAGCAGGTGCCGGGGTGAATGGGTCTATCTACAATATCAAAATTAACTTAAAGTTGAACTGAAGGTTATATTTGTTAAAAAAACTTAAAAATTTTCACTTAGTGAACCTAACAACATGTCAGGTAAAAAGCAATCTTGAAACCAGACTAGAAAAATTCAAGATCAGTGAATTTTACAGATTCCAGGCTTCAAGACCCTAGTTTTACAATTCCAGAGATACCGGATCCAGTTTACAAAACTTTAATTAAAAATAATGAAACATTAAGTCATTGGCTGAAATCCCCTAAATCAAGAGCACTTGCTCCCAAAATACAATATCCAGAGGCACTCGTTACTCTTGCCGAATTCTGAAAAGGAGCTAATAGGCTCCCAGTTTACATCAAAATTGTTACACTCTCTGGCCTCACAAGGCAAGAATTACAAACGGAAATTGCTTAATACGGGGGTATCTAGTACCCAACCTACAGGGCCTTTGCGAAAACTATCAGGTTAAATAAACGGCCCGAACACGAACTGACTGGAGGCGTACACTGCGCTCCAAGATAATGAAAAATTAAAACCTACAGGGATCTCGGCCGACGAAACAGGGGCATATCCCAAGCTAATTGAGGTGGCGCGCATGGAAACAACTGTAAAACATGACAAAAAAGGGTTGCAAAATCGCAGACACCTCAAACCAAGATGAAGGGGAGCTCGAGAGGGTAACTCACTCTCTACCCCGATTTACAATTAAAGATTTTATGAAGTTTTTACATTAGCCGCAAGAAAAGATACATTTTAGAAAAGTAGGTTACATAGTTAAAGATTCGGATCTTTCCCTCAGATAAAGTAGTGGAGAGAGCAAGAAAGATAGAATTCTATGTGGCCATTAGCTTAATAGATGTTCTGGCTGCCGATGAAAGAGGCGCCCCGCCTCCTGCCTTAACACATGCACTTATAAAGACGACGATCAATTGGCAGGGAAACACGAAAAGCCGCAACTTATATACCCTCAGGGAAGTTTCGAGAGAATTCAAGACTAATCCAGACCCGCCCTCTAAAATTGTATTGGTGAATTCAAAGTGAACAAGAAATGCGGAACTGGTTGAAAATTAATTACAAAAATTTATGATTGGCTAGATTCAAACCTGGCGGATAGTAAAAGACGTGTTGCCAACCCAAAAGTAAATGAACAAAGAGTAAGTTATGGACAACCTAGAAATACAAAACTTCTTTAAGTTATAAGTTCTTTCACCTTGCACCAGTGTGCATGATCAGAGTTTTTTCGTAGCGTCATTTGTGGAAAAATGTCCAAACTTCTTGTTATATAGCAAAACAAAACCAGGATAAATTCAATCAGTTTAGGAAACTACACAGTAACAAAATTACTTAATATTTCAGTAGTGACATCTTCTGATTAAAGTTCTAAGTCCGTGTTGTATCAGTTTCCACTTTTGTTCGATAGAGGAGTTTCTTAAGACGCTGATTTTGAATGAGAGGTGTAGGGGTGTACCTCCCGGTACAATTATTATTATTATTATTATTATTATTATTATTATTATTATTATTATTATTATTATTATTATTATTATTATTATTATTATTATTATTATTGCTGGATATCACTTTCACAAAAATCTGAATTCGACACTGAATTTGATGACACTAACCCGCATAAAATCCAATGAAAAACGTGAGATGAAATTTTCTCTGAAATTCAACATGTTAAATGTGACGTAATTTTGTCCCACACAAGTTCAAACATTTGAAAATATTCTCAAAAACAATCATATCTTATCGATGAGGTCCATTATATAGCACTCTGAGCTGTCGGAGGGACATTCAGAATCATGTTAGAAGATACACACAGTCTAACTACACTAATAGAGTCCAACAAATCGATACACTCACAACGTAACAACACTACCATTTCCCATTGGAAAGAAGAATGGAAATTTTGTCAAAATTTTCTAATCTAATAGAAATACTACCATTAATGATTAAGTAAGTATTATTTCTACAAAGATCCCATTTCCACATACAATAAAGTGTTCCTTGTAGTCCAAATTTGAAGGGGACATTAGCTAATACCAAAAAGTTTAGGGACACCCGTATATTTCAGACTTGAACAGAGTGTCTCTATAAGAAGACACGACTGTGTTGGAATAAGCTTGTAACATATCACCCTTAATGAAAGAATGATAACATCCCATTTCCACATACAATAAAGTGTTCCTTGTAGTCCAAATTTGAAGGGGACATTAGCTAATACCAAAAAGTTTAGGGACACCCGTATATTTCAGACTTGAACAGAGTGTACCTATACTTATAATATATTTTAAGTACAACTGATATCAAGTACATTAATATCATGTTTGGCTGAAAATTTGGAGATTGTAACTCAAATAGTTCATGAATAATGAACTTTTTTGTCTTTTATGACCACCCAAAATTGACCATGATACTGAAGAAACAAATAATACAATTAAATGGTATTAAATTTCTGATGAAAGTGGATCTCTCCGTCGGTGACTGAATCTGCTCACATGGTGATCTGCTTACATGGCAATCTGCTTCCAGTCGCTATCTCCCCCATGTTAGATAATGCCTACACCTTAGTTCTTCATGCTGGCAGCAAAGTCGATATTCATAGTCCTGTAGATTGCTGCTTCGGACGATGGGTGAAACATCCTGGCGAAGATTATCGAACAAGTAGAGGTCCTCTTCTCCCTTGACTGGATAAGAGCTGAAACTAACACAAAAACTTTAGACTGTGTTCTAACACACAACCACATGGAAAATATCGAAGAACAGTAGGTAACTTAGTTCTCGAAAATCTGCTTCCTCGATGACTGCCAGAAGAGATAAGAGAGCGTTTTTTCCTAAAACACAGGTATTTAAGCATTTACACCAGGTGGGTATGTCTCTATGTCGTCTCATAATTGGACATCGTACTTTCACCGGATAGGTTCTCATAATTCTATATATTACTGTCTCCAGAACATTCCACACGCGCTGCTAATCAGAGCAGCCTTGAACGTTTCCCAGTAGGTCACATGACTCAGCTGCCCGATCGATTGAGAAATCAATACTGTGCTCCCCGCCTGTCCAACCCGGTACTCTATAAGAAGACACGACTGTGTTGGCATAAACTTGTAACATATCACCCTTAATGAAAGAATGATAACATCCCATTTCCACATACAATAAAGTGTTCCTTGTAGTCCAAATTTGAAGGGGACATTAGCTAATACCAAAAAGTTTAGGGACACCCGTATATTTCAGACTTGAACAGAGTGTCCCTATACTTATAATTTATTTTAAGTACAACTGATATCAAGTACTTTAATATCATGTTTGGCTGAAAATTTTGAGATTGTAACTCAAATAGTTCATGAATAATGAACTTTTTTGTCTTTTATGACCACCCAAAATTGACCATGATACTGAAGAAACAAATAATACAATAAAAAAGCTATCCAACAATGCATACTGATTTTTAAGTAGTTACTAGGCGATAACAACACCTTTAAAATGACCCCTGTTAGAATGTGTTAAAGGAGTTCTTACTCATTTTGCCATCATTTTAGTAAAATTTTAAACCAGGAAATAAATGAACAAACAGTCAGGTTCCAAACTTCACAAAGGTATGAACACCTGTGAGCTGGTGATTGCGCGCGCAGTTAGCCCCCCAACCACTGCAACACAAGGAATCAATCCGTTAATACGTCATCGTGTTAACTGCCTCCGTTCAAAAGTTGCAGCAATTCAAATGTCAGTGCTATGAGGCCTAAAATTTACAGGAATTGAAATTTCACTAAAATAATGGCAAAATAAGTAAGAACTCCTTTAACACCTTCTATCAGGGGTCATTTGAAAGGTGTTGCTATCAGCTAGCATCCACGTAACAACCATTATGCAACGGTGGATGGCTTTTTAATTGTATTATTTTGTTTCTTCAAAATCAAGGTCAATTTTGAGTGGCCATAAAATACAAAAAATGCATAACTCATGAACTATTTGAGTTACAGTCTTCAAATTTTCAACCAAGCATGATATTAGAGTACTTTATATATGTTGTACTGGCGGGCTGAGTGGCTTAGACGGTTAAGGCGCTGGCCTTTTAAACCCAACTTGGCAGGTTCGATCCTGGCTCAGTCCGGTGGTATTTGAAGGTGCTCAAATACGACAGCCTCGTGTCGGTAGATTTACTGGCACGTAAAAAGAACTCCTGCGGGACTAAATTCCGGCACCTCGGCGTCTCCGAAAACCGTAAAAGTAGTTAGTGGGACGTAAAGCAAATATTATTATTATTATTATTATTATTATTGTTATTATTATTATTGTTATTATTATTATTATTATTATTATTATTATTATTATTATTATTATTATTATTATTATTATTATTATTATTATTATTATTATTATTATTATTATTATTATTATTATTATTATTATTATTATTATTATTATATGTTTACTTAAATTAAATCGTAAATTTAAAAGTATAGGTACACTGTTCGAGTCTGAAATATATGGGTGTCCCAAAACTTTTTGGCAACACTATTATAAGAGCAGTTAAAGAGATCGGTGGAGCACAGTTGGCTCCTGTGTTAAACAAATCACCCCCACTTGCCTCCCAGGTAAGTTGAAGCTTTAAGCCCATTTGGCTAATATATGATGTTATTAAAAGTCTAAATTTAGCGGTTATCAAAATGCATTCCTGGACTATTCTAATTAGAATGTGGATTTCAGTGCTTTAATTCTAGGATTGGGTTATCTAATAATAATAATAATAATCATAATAATAATAATAATGTTATTTGCTTTACGTCCCACTAACTACTTCTACAGTTTTCGGAGACGCCGAGGAGCCGGAATTTTTTCCCGCAGGAGTTCTTTTACGTGCCAGTAAATCTACCGACACAAGGCTGACGTATTTGAGCACCTTCAAATACCACCGGACTGAGCCGGGGTAGAACCTGCCAAGTTGGGGTCAGAAGGCCAGCGCCTCAACCGTCCGAGCCACTCAGCCCGGCAGGATTGGTTTTTTCATACGTCGGTTAAGAAGACCGTCTTATTCCTCTTTTATTGTAAAGACAACTGCATTTTAAGCACCTTCCAAAATAAGCTAAATGTAGCCTAATATCTTTAAAAACATAGCGCCCGTGGATTTTGGATTTTGAATAACACAAATAGTACATCCATACCACCAAGACAAATTTTATCGAAGTTAATGTCAGTTTTAAGTCTGTAGATGGAAAGAAGAATGTTTTCTTTTCTTGATGGACTCAGTTTATATATGTTCAATTAGTTTTACCTGGAGACACATCGTACGGGATATATTTAACTGGGGACGCAGTTTTCGGGATATTTTCCTGGGGACGCTACTTACCTGAAATTTTTACTTGCGGACACAACTTATGGTCTCCAAAAATGAGAACATTTGAAATTTGCATGGGCAGATCTGGAGGAAAACAATGGAAGTCAGGTGTGCATGGCCCGGGAGGCTACAGTGAAGATTACGTCCGAGCCGACCAGGAATCAACTAGGGTGTACCAGGTAGGTTACTTCCTTTACCGTCCCTATTAATGTTCCACTCCTTTTCTTTTTACAGATCCAGTTCATCTTAATCGCCGTGCACACGTCGCAGATTTTGTTCAGTAACTCCTGTGGATATCCCTTCTGGATTGCCTTCGCTCTTGTTACACAAACCACTTTCGTGTCCATGATGTTCCTCGACTTCTATATAAAATCCTACATCAAGAAGAAGGCAAAGTGATGAAATATATTCAACAAGAGAATAAGTATCAAAACATTATTCTCCAGTCTTCTTCCTTCATATCCACCCAAAGAAATGAAAACATAAACCTCTGTGAAACTCCATTTATCTTTGAAGCCTACCGCAACTCAAAAATGTATTTACCAATGTTACTCTGTAAAATATTTACAGGAGGAACATAAATGACTCTTACTACAAAGGCATTGTATCTTAATTATCTTATTTCATACCGTAGTTTTAATTCTTAGACGCACTTTGTTTTAACAAGTAATCATTGTCGTATGCTAATACAATGTATAATGTAGTGTTTTTGGAATGTGAAATACATAATTAAACAGTTTTCAATCCATTTATTTTTGTATTTATATTTTAAATGCAAAATGCTTCACATCATTCACAAATTCACAAGAAGTTATTTCAGAGTATTAATTTACAAACCAATGTGTAACGTGTTTTATTCCAATATATGAGTACGAATGAATATTCAGTTGACAATAAGCGAATATCACAAATTGCATATTTTTCTACGAAAAGCTATTACGGGGATGTGTCGGATACGATCGCAAGAATTTTCAGAATACAGTACGTCTACCTAACTCTTGTAGCAGTCGGGTGTGAAACGAGAGAATTTATTGATTGAGACATGAATTTAATTTCAAATATTGTCATTTCATTATTGGAAGTACTACAAACTAGACAAATCGCACTGGAAAATTCTTACAAAGTAGGCACAAGTACAAGTAGGATGGGAATTCTTGACATAAAGTGCGAGTGGAAGTAATTACAATCATTTCCAGCACAGGTTTTTTAAAACTATTTGTTTTACAACGCATAGACCCAGACAGGCCTCATGGGGACAATGAGATATGAAAGAGCTAGGAATGGGGAGGTAGCACCCGTGGCCTTAAGGTCCAGGCCCACTGCTTCGCTTATCAACCAGTGCGAGCCTCCATCGAAATGCTTATTCGCTGAACCATGTCTGAGCGAGTAGATGATGCGATAGACACCTGACCCATACAGCTCGCTAGTCTGCGATAAGCTTCCGTACAACGTGGTTGCTCCTTATAAAACAGTAATTGATCAGTTCGGTACGTTTTCTGGCTTTCGAATTAAGTGTTGAATAGCGTATTTTCATGTACTGCAAGTTTTAAAAACACGATCTGCTGAGAGAGAGAGAGAAGATAATACCACAAACAATCTTCTGGAGCGCGGTTTCCAACGCGTTACGAAAATTTTTAGAAGTGTGAATAAATTCAAAACTTTGGGTTCAGTGCTAAACAAAAGTGAGTTAAACAACCGATTGTTTTAACTAACGAAAGAATAAGGATATATCTGAAAGACTTATGCAATCCCCCCCTTAAATCTGTAAGGAAACTGGCTCTGCTAAGTGAGGTTTCATATTCTTCTTGCAAAGTCACAGATGTGCCAAGTTTAAGACAAAGAGCACCAGCCTCAAGAAAACATTAATACTATTAGTTTATTCAGTCTTAGTGGGTTCGAACACCACTTCCGGCAGCCCTGAAGATGTTTTTCTGTGTTTACCATTTTCACACCACGCTTTAACTTAATTAAGGCCAAGGCTGCTTCCTTCTCACTCCTAGCCTATTCCTGTCTCATCGTCACCATAAGACCTATCTGTGTCGGTGCGACGTAAAGCCAATTGTAAAAAAAAATTCACCCTGCCAACATTAGTGAATTAAATCTTGAATCATTGCTGTTTCCTGATGAGGCGTGGTTTTATTAGCATATATATATATATGTAAATTCACAAAGTAACCGGTAATGATCACGTGAGTATCCAAGAATAATTCATGATACTCGACTTCATGACCTTAAAATAGGAGCTTTGTGCGCTGTTAGTACTGGAAGAATTGGAGGGCTAATTTTACTAACCACTCCATTATTTCTGATCGATTACTAGAATTAGGCCTAATACTTAAAAACATGTTTTTTTTTATTCACTAAACAGGAAAGGTCCCTCGGATATTTCCAGTAAGACGCGACTATGGTACATACCGGTCTTAATTCAATTAATGCAGTGCCGTGATGATTTTCGGGACAGAATACTTAGTGCAGGCATAAGTTGTGGCCGGCACGCTCTCCCAATAATAATAATATAGCAGTTCCAATGTTCAGAAGGAAGGGAGGTGAATGGTTGGTTAATGAGTCTTTTTGGTGGGAACACCTACATCGTGTAGATGTGTCTGATAAATCTAGGGACATGCTCTAGTTGGTAGGCCTGCCTACTTACATAATCAGCAAATCCTAGATCCATAACGGGAGCGTTGAGGGCGAATTTCTGGCGCCATACTAAATGACGCTGTAAGAAGGCTTGTGAGCAACTGCAACGTGACCTCGAAAATGTTGTGAGATGGACAGCAGACAATGGTATGTTGATAAACGGGGCTAAAAGTCAGGTTGTGAGTTTCACAAATAGGAAAAGTCCTCTCAGTTTTAATTACTGCGTTGATGGGGTGAAAGTTCCTTTTGGGGATCATTGTAAGTATCTAGGTGTTAATATAAGGAAAGATCTTCACTGGGGTAATCACATAAATGGGATTGTAAATAAAGGGTACCGATCTCTGCACATGGTTATGAGGGTGTTCAGGGGTTGTAGTAAGGATGTAAAGGAGAGTGCATATAAGTCTCTGGTAAGACCCCAACTAGAGTATGGTTCCAGTGTATGGGACCCTCACCAGGATTACCTGATTCAAGAACTGGAAACAATCCAAAGAAAAGCAGCTCGATTTGTTCTGGGTGATTTCCGACAAAAGAGTAGCGTTACAAAAATGTTGCAATGTTTGGGTTGGGAAGAATTGAGAGAAAGAAGAAGAGCTGCTCGACTAAGTGGTATGTTCCGAGCTGTCAGCGGAGAGATGGCGTGGAATGACATTAGTAGACGAATAGGTTTGAATGGCGTTTATAAAAGTAGGAAAGATCACAATATGAAGATAAAGTTGGAATTCAAGAGGACAAACTGGGGCAAATATTCATTTATAGGAAGGGGAGTTAGGGATTGGAATAACTTACCAAGGGAAATGTTCAATAAATTTCCAATTTCTTTGAAATCATTTCGGAAAGGGCTAGGAAAGCAACAGATAGGGAATCTGCCACCTGGGCGACTGCCCTAAATGCAGATCAGTATTGATTGATTGATTGATTGCTAATCCTCGTAAGGGGTAACTACCCCAGTGCTCCAATTCAGAGAATAAAGAATGTAGCCGGACGGATAGAGAAGACTGTAACTGTAATACTTCGGCTCAATTAGCAGCAGCGTTGTAATTTCGTGGCATGGTATGGCTAACTCCGCGCTTGTAACGAATATGATAGAGGTCCCCTGCAGAAAACGAATTAAAGTCCCCTCAAGGAAAAAACAGTTACAACGATGTGCATTTGGAATTCCATCCCGGCATACAGGTATTCTTGATGGGAGACTTCAATGTTCATTCGTCCCAAAAAGAAACCTCAAACAATACACTAGTGTAAACTGTTCAAAAATTAGAAAACATCTCATCGCACAAGATACGACTGACATTGACTAATTGCAAGGAGAGTTCGTTCAAAACTGACTGGTCGTTAATTTAAATCTACACATTGTTGTTGAACAAATGTATGACGAAAGTGGTGATGATTATTGTTTTCACAGAAAGTACAACTGGTAAATCAGAGGGAGAATATGGTAGAGGTCAAACACTTCGAAAATGAAGGTATCGGCCAAAGAAAGACAAGGACAACCAAGGCGTGCAAATGAAAGACTCCCTAGGCCTCGAATGCTCTAATACCCTCGGGGTCGTAAAAGAACAATAATTGACCAAGTGAGGACGGATAGGTTAGATGAAAGTCAGGAGTCCGGCACAAGTGGAAGCAATGCCAGGAATCAGCTAAGGTCCCCATAGTCACCAAAACACGCTTCCATGTTAAGAACCAGTGGGGCCCTTTTAATCGTCTCTTACGATAGACAGAGGATACGGTTGGTGTTATTCTACCGCCCCCACATGTATGACGAACGTTAGATGTTGAATAAAAATTATGTTTAATATGGTATCAGGTACTCTAAACTTGAGGAAAAGGTGATTGTCTAAATAAAATATGAGATTTTGGCACAAATTGTCTATGTTGTCTGTATTTTTCTAACTTAGTGCAACTCCTTGTGAGAGAGTTCATTATTCGTGTTACGAGAGACGGCTTGATAGACTCGTCGTAATGATAATAATAATAATAATAATAATAATAATAATAATAATAATAATAATAATAATAATAATAATAATAATAATAATAATCCCAGCTAAATGCCACCCGCTGATAATTCCTCTACTTACGAATCGTAAAAACTGTAGTAGTGAATACTTGTACCTTCTGGCGCAGAGGCTCTTGCGTAGACACGGGCTCTTATGGGACTAACTCGGCTGAGCTGCGCTAGGGTTCCTGAGGCAAGAAGGCGGCTGGAGCAGGGACTCTTGCGTATTCATTGCCTCTTGTGGCACTAACCCGGCTAGGGCTGTGCTAGGGCTTTTCGCGTTGCTGCCTCAGGGGCTCACAATTTGTAACTTATGACCTATTAGTTTTATCAGCCTAACTTTCGGAGACTGCTGCAAGGGTTGCTATGCAAGATGGCTGCTATACTCTATTCGTTTAGACTTAATTAGAGGGCTTCCTCAGGGGCTCACAATTTGTAACTTATGACCTATTAGTTTTATCGGCCTGACATTCGAGAACTGAGGTAAGGGCTGCTCTGCAAGATGACTGCTGTACTCTGTTCGTGTAGACGTAACTGCAGGGCTGCCTCAGGGGGCTCATAACTTGTAACGTATGACTTTTTAGTTTTATCAGCCTGACATTCGAGAAATGAGGCAAGAGTTGCTATGCGAGATGGCTGCTCTACTCTATTCGTATAGACCTAACTGCAGGGCTGCCTTAAGGGCTCACAACTCGTAACTTATGACCTATTAATTTTATCAGCCTAATTTTCGGAGACTGCGGCATGGGCTACTATGCATGATTGCTGCTATCATCTATTCGTTTAGACTTAACTAGAGGGCTCCCTCAGGGGCTCACAACTTGTAACTTATGACCTACTAGTTTTATCAGCCTCACATTCGAGAACTGTGGTAAGGGCTGTTATGCAAGATGACGGCTATACTCTGTTCATATAGGCCTAACTGTAAGGCTGCCTCAGGGGGCTCATAACTTGTAACTTATGACCTATTAGTTTTATCGGCCTGACATTCGAGAACTTAGGCAAGGGTTGCTATGCGAGATGGCTGCTACACTCTATTCGTATAGACCTAACTACAGGGCTGCCTCAGGGGCTCACAACTTGTAACTTATGACCTATTAGTTTTTACATATAGGCTCTTATAGAGAAAGCTGGCCTAGGGTAGGATAGGTGGTATACATAGGACTTAAGGAGATGGCCTAGGGACTAATGCGCAATATGACAGACGCGTGCAACTTCCTATCGATACCTTAAAGCACACACGTGCTATGTCCACTTTTTTCGGATATCGACATATTGGTACCACCAGATTAGTCATGAGAAACGGCATTGAATGCACAGTTGTTCTTTGTCCATATCAAGTGGGAAATACGAGAAAAATCGAGAAACCTAAAATTACTATGTCCTACCCTGTCTTCTTTACAAGCGCACACAAGTACTATGTCCTGATATCTTCCTTGTTGTCAGGTCTGACGTGCTCAATTGTGCTATGTCCGGACATAGTATCCGTGTGCATTTACTTCACGAAACAAGAATGGACGTAGATCACGTTCTTGATTCATTATTGGCCTTGGTACGTGTTGCTTTGGCGGTCCTTTACAGCAGATTGTTCTGGCTCGCATAACAGCTGTAGGTGTTATTCGTGAATGAGTGACATGGTGTCAATATTGACTGTGAAGACTGCTTTCATAGCTGTTATACTACAGCGGTAAGTAGTCATCTTATTAAACTCATTCTTTATCTACCAAAGCAATCAAAATCTCGTATTTGTACTGAAGGCTGTACTAATGTATTTATTTTGCATAAAATTAGAAATGAGTGCAGAGGCAGATCAATTGTGTAGGTGTTTGGATGAGTTGGAAGAAGAGGAACGTGAAAATAACACCTCTGTTAAGGTCCAAACTAACTCTCAAAATAATGCCACTGCTATAGATGTACTAGGACAAGGGGAACGCAGCTTTGCAGTATAAGAGCCCTCACGCATCCTACTTAGGGCGAGATCGGAGGGCTGGGCGACCAGCTCCAAATGTAACTCCAGAACGAGTTGTTCGCCACGTTCGTGCCTTCATTAAATCGTTTCCGAATGTTCCTGCTCACTACTGTAGATAGAAGCGCAATCGTCTCTACTTGACACCGGACATAAACATACGAACCTTACCTTACCTGTACAGTAAGGATGCGAATCGCCCTCAGGTGTCAGAATCTGTATTCGGGGCGATTTTTATTAAGTTCGAACCACCCTTAGCCATTTTCAACCCGAAGAAGGATCAATGCTCGAAGTGCACCGAGGCAGAACGCACCAAGACAACTACCACCAACTCGGACTATTTGGACCACATCACTCGTAAGCTTCAAATACGAGAAATGAAGGAAGAAGATACCAAAACTGCGGCTGACAATCCGAAGTTTGTGTGTGGAAGTTTTGGCCTGCAAGCGATACTCCAAATACCCTTTGCATGGGACTGCCAAATTCACTGAGAAAACTCAGTTTTTAACTTTACAGTTTATGATTCATTCAAGAATGGAACCTGTTACTTGTGGGATGAGACCCATGGTTGGAAAGGGAGTGTAGAAATTGGCAGCTGCCTGCTGAGTTACATTAATCACTTGTATCTGGAAGTTAAGCATTTAGTCCTGTATGCTGATACATGTGGTGGGAAGAACAGGAACCAAAACGGAGTTTCTGCTTTGCTCTACGCAATGAATACCAAAATGCACCCTAAGTTGAAAACCATATACTTGAAATTTATGGAGAGTGGACATAGCTACCTTGAGGCTGACTCAATTCATGCCGCAATAGAGAAATGTCGAAAACACAAAACTATTTATACTCCTCAGGAGTATAAACTTGTAATCGAAATGGCCAGAAAGAAGCCTCGGCCTTACACTGTCATTCAACGGAGCTACAAGAGCGTGTACGACTTAGAACAGCTGACAAAACAAGTAATGAAGAATCGAACAAGAGTTTCTATGAATGAGAAAGGTAATTGGCTTCGCGTAAAGTGGTTTCGTTTCTAAGAAAATTGTTCGACAATTCACTTCAAGTATGGTGTGAAGGACGATTTCCATGAGCTTGTGGTGAATCCTTGTACAACTGACTGGGTAAACATTTCTCTGAAAGTAAAATACAGTGCTCAGCTGCTCATATCAATTAAGGAAAAGAAAGATTTGTTGAATCTGGTGAAGAATGGTGTAATCCCATCTGATTACAAGGGCTTCGTCAACAATTTGCCTTCTGCAAAGGATGTCTGTAAAAAAAAAAAGGCGTACGGTTTTTAGTGCCGAGAGTGTCCGAGGACAAGTTCGGCTCGCCAGAGGCAGGTCTTTTGATTTGACGCCAGTAGGCAACCTGCGCATCGTGATGAGGATGAAATGATGATGAAGACGACACATACATCCAGCCCTCGTGCCAGCGTAATTAACCAATTAAGGTGCAATTCCCGACCCTGCCGGGAATCGAACCCGAGGCCCCTGTGACCAAAGGCCAGCACGCTAACCATTTAGCCATGGAGCCGGACAAAGATGTCTGTGATGAAGCTGTATGGGCACCGACAGCGGGCAAGGATGATTAGAATGTTCCAAGAATATTCCAGTGGTGGCCTTTCTGTTCCGTGTCTTTTTTACATTTGATATTCCAGTGTACATTTTATTGTATTCAAAGTGCTAAAATGTCATAAATGTTTCCCTTACGGTTAAAATATTCTTTTTATTGAAAATATCCTGTTTACGCCTTTGTGACTCATAATAAAACTGTTTGTACTACGTCCAAAAATGGTATACTTGTTAGTGCTCAGTTGTGCTATGTCCCGACTTAAGTGCAAAAAACACATTAGAATAAAAAAATATTGAGAATTTTCACTTAAATTCTTTAGAATTACGGCTCAGATACATTATGCTTCATAAAAAATCAGTGCAATCGCATATAGGAACAATGGATTATAACGAAATATCAATTTCAAATTTTGTTTTGCGATTTCCCACAACTTGTTAAAAGTGGACATAGAACTAGTGTGCTTTAAGGTATCGCTATTGCTAGGGCCTGCCGAGGCAAGGTGGACGCTATACAGTACATCGGTTATATGAGACTAACTTTACGGAGATGTACCAGGAGATAATGGTGATACGTTGTTCTTATAGGCCCAACTCTACAGAGCTACCTCAGGGGCTAACAACTTGTAACTTATGACCTATTAGTTTTATCAGCCTGCCATTCGAGATCTGAGGCAAGGGCTGCTATGCAAGATGGCTGCTATGCAAGATAGCTGCTATACTCTATTCGTATAAAGCTAACTACAGTACTGCCTCAGGGGCTAACAACTTGTAACTTATGACCTATTAGCTTTACCAGCCTTACTTTCGAGAAGTGAGGCAAGGGCTGCTATGCAAGATAACTGCACTGCTCAATTCGTATAGACCAAACTGGAGAGCTACCTCCGGGGATCACAACTTGTAACTTATGACCTATTAGTTTTATAAGCCTGATATTCGATAACTTAGGCAAGGGCTGCTATGCAAGAGGGCTGCTATACTGTATTCTCATTGACCAAGCTCTAGAGAGCTACCTCAGAGGCTTACAACTTGTAACTTACGGCCCATTAGTTTTATCGCCTAACTTTTGGGATTGCGTGTGATAAATTTCATTTTTGAGCTCGTATTGTCATAAAGTATCAGCTTGTGAAAATTTAAAATTATAATTCCACCTATACAATACTGTAATCGTCTTTATTAATGAGACTACATTAAAGTATATTAACGATACATGTTTCGTCCTCTTATAGGACATATTCAGTCAAAAATAAAATCATTGAATATATAGAAAGGGCACATTAAAATTAGTGAATAAAAAGTCTGTAAATCTTGTGACGCGACGTATGAGCTTCTTGTCAACTTTGAATCCTAAAATAGCACAATATGAACATGACGTGAACCATGAAGCTCAATCATTCCACAGGTTAAAATATCGTTACATGAGTAATTGCACCAATATAATACAACATGAGTGGCTATGCGAATAAAATTAACCATGTAGTTATCATGACATTATGGAATAACGCAAGTTGAACTTGGTTGTGTTGTTGACAATATAGGCCTACTCGCCCGTCCTACACCGTCCACTTCAAATCAAGTGTTGAAGCCACCTCTGGGGAACTGGGGCAGTGGCTACTAGCCAAAATAACCGGTGTCCATTGGTTATATTAGACTAACTTTAAGGAGCTGGTCTATCGCTCATCCTTCTAATCATACGCCCTTTATAACATTAGCCTTACAAAAGTGTGCACAGTATTCTAATCCCCTGCGAAAGTGTGACCGCATATAGGGCAAAGGAGCTAAATGGCGAAAGGGTAAAAGGGTCTAAATGGCTAAAGGGGCAAAAGAGTCAAATGGCAAAAGGGCTAAAGGACTAAAAGGCAAAAAGGCAATGGGATTACATTTTCCTCTATTTAGGGTGCCTCTCCTCTCTTTATCCGGGCTTGAGACCGGCACTAGGGCGTGCCCTAGGGGGGATTTAACACCCTTAGAGAAGGAAGAATGTTGGAAAGGAGTCGGCACCAGTATAGCTACTCGATCCAATGTATGCTACAGAAGGATGACTTAGGTGAGGGTGATGGTGAGGGCTGGGAATGTAGGTGTGCGTTTAGGCTGTTGTACTGTCGAGAGAGAGCTTGCAGGATAGGTTTTCAATTTGAAGAGCTATTACTCAATAATACCTGAACGACGTAATTCTTGTTCTATTTCAAAAATATCTGCTTTATACTATGTGTAACCAGAATCTTGATAAGCTCTTAGCAGTTGCAAGCGTTCATTTATTTATTTATTTATTTATTTATTTATTTATTTATTTATTTATTTATTTATTGACTTTAGCAGTGGCGAAGTTAGGGCTTGTGGCCCACTCTTACACTTAACCACATAATTAATTTACAGATAATACATATATGAAATAAATGTACTATTATAAAATCAAAGATAAGCTAAAAATTACTGATTTGGGAAACATGAAATGAAGAAAACGGAGTTCAACAAGTAAAATAGAATAAAATAATAAATTCGGAGCGTAAAGATAAAATTAAAGAGACAAAGTCACAATGAAAAGTAAGATACAAACTGAAAATATAAGCAGTGTATAAAGAGAACACAATAAGTAATAAAATAAACGGAAATATAAGTATGGCCATAAAAGTGATCCATGTACATGAGTAGGTAAGGGTTATTCTGCCCGAAGGCAGGTCCGAACCTCCGCAGAGGTGTTCCTGAGCCGGAGTTTAGGTGCGGTAGGGTGGCCAGTTCCTTTCCGCTCCTCCATTCTCTTACCCCCCACCAACAGCGCGTGGCAACCCATCCAACTCCTGACCACGCCCAATGTTGCTTAACTTCGGATATCTCACGGGATCCGGTGTTTCAACACGGCTAAGGAGCTAAATATTATGTACATTACACTGTAATATTAATAATAATAATAATAATAATAACAATAATAATAATAATAACCACAATCACACAACCTATCATACGTCATCATACACGCGAAACAATCAGCGGTATTCAACAGGTAATCTCTACGTGCAGTCTTAAATTTTGATACTGAGTTTGAGTTCCTGACAGCAGCTGGGAGTGAATTCCAAAGTCGTGACCCAGCCACAACGAAGGATCTGTTATATACTGAAGATTGGTTGACAGAAATAGCGAGGTAAGTGCCAGATCTTGTGTTACGATTATGAAATGAGGATAATAAATGGAATTTTAAAGAGACGTATTTGGGTAGATTTTCCTTCTGAGTTCGATATATCAACGTAAGTACGTGCAATTTCCGTCACCTCTCGGGTTTCAGCCAGGAAAAAATGTGTAGCTAGGGGTTATGAGAGCACCGTAACACAAGTTAAAAAAAGTCGAAGACCAGATTTCAATGCTCTTTGGAGTTTCATAGTTTGTTCACGGGTCGCATCAACGAGGACAATGTCGCAGTAGTCAAACATTGGTAGTATCAAAGTTTGGAGTAGTTTAATCTGTACGTCTTCTGGCAAAATGTCTTTATGTCGTTTCAGAGGTTGTAGCGTCGCGTACATCTTTCTACGTGTATTTCTTACATGTGTAGACCAATCAAGAGTTTCAGACAGTGTCATACCTAGGTTCTTCACTTCCTTACTGAACGGGATTACGGTGGCATTTAATGTCACAGGAGGAATAGCATAAGTTTTATACATGATTTTTAATAATTTCTGAGAACCGATAATGATTGTTTGAGTGTATTGGGGGGTTGATGGGGAGAGAGTTTTCACTGGCGTACACACTGAGTTGTTGAAGGTCGGAGTTTATATCTCTTATTGCATTCGGCATATCATTTATATTAACGTGGCAGTAAATTTGGAGGTCGTCGGCAAATAGGTGATATCTAGTATACTTTATTTTAGAAGAGATGTCATTAATATAGCGGACAAACAAAAGGGGACCAAGAACAGAACCTTGGGGGTTTCTGCCTTCAGGAGTCGTCACTGAGAAGCAGTATCTTGTACGATAACACGTTGCATACTATCTGTAAGATATGCGGTGAAATATGTTAAAACAACGCTACCGAAAAACGATTTGAGCTTCACCAGCAATGTCTGGATATTTATTGTGTCAAAAGCACTGCTGAAGTCAAGGAGTGTGAGTATTGTCACTTGTCTTTCGTCCACTGCTTGTCTGATGTCCTCAGTCACTTTGAGTAAGGCTGTTGCTGTGCTATGACCCTTCTTGAAGCCAGATTGAAGCGGGTCAAGAAGAGAGTGAGCCTGAAGGTATTCCAGTATTTTCGCATATATCAACCGTTCTAACGCTCTGGAGAGATCAGGGAGAATCGAAAAGGGACGGTAATCGGATAGGAGTTTCGAACGTAGGTTTTTTGGAATTGGAATTACTTTGCGTAATTCCCAATCGTCGGTAATGTACCGTTTTGGAGACAGTAATTTAAAATATGGGTTAGAATGGGTAGAATAGCGCCAATAATATTATGTATGAAAGTAATAGGAATTTCATCGACACCACTTGCTTTGGATTTAATAGAATACAAGACTTTCTTAACTTTATTAATGCTGACGATACGAAAGGCAAAGCAGGGACGATTTTGTGGGACAGGTGCTGTGACGTTATTTACGTGTGGTCTGTTAAGCGGATTAGATTGAGCTCTCCCTTCCGTGAAATACTCATTTAAATCGTCGAGAGGAATGTCAGGTACCTGAAGCTGTTCGTGTGTTTTCCCTATGCCCATGGCTCGGAGATGTCTCCAGGCACTAGCATTTAGGTTACTTACTGATTCGCGAACACATTTAAATTTTACGGATGATTTGTTTAGTTTTATTCCTAATTATTCTACACTGTTCATAGTCATTTCGGTCCTGAGTACGTCTGTAATGTCGGTAAAGAGCATCACGTAGGTTGGGGTCTTTACAATATCTTACGTTTCCAGGAGGTAACAGAGGCTTGCTGTGAACTTTGAGCCTGCATGCAGACTATTCATGTGTAGTGACTTGTTCTGATGTAATACATGCTTTTACAGTAGCCTTTCTAGGTATAAACTTAACTTGTTTTGATAGCAAAGAAGCGTTGAAATCTTCTTCTACTTCATCATACATCTCTTCATGAGATGTTTGCACGACGACAGAACGTGTAGTAGGCTTAGAAAATGAGGTAAAATCATAAAGATCTAATAGCAAAGAATCACTGATATATTCTTTTCTTCTTCTCCTCCTGATTTTCCTTTATTATCACCACTATCATCAGCATCCTCATCCTTATCATCATCATCATCATCATCTTGCTTCTCTTTATCTCGAAATGTGTGCTTAGTAACAGAACTTGTAGCAGGCCTAGACAACAAGGGAGAACTAAATATCTCTCACAGAGGTGTACTTTTAAAAATAAACCTGTATGTGCTTGAATACAGTTGAGTTCTTTATATTTTCTTCTCGATTACGCTACATTACACGCAGCTTCGTGACGTTGAGCGTTGTAAGCGTTCTTGAACTCTCTTCTGCAATGTTTGCATCGACAAATTGTCCTACAAGATATCTCATGACGTCTCTTGTGATAGCCGCGGGGAAATGTTTTTCCACACTCTCTGCAAATATAGCTATAAATAGGTTGTTCCATGATGGACTTTATCTTCTCCTAACAGATCCTTCTTTAAAAGAAACAAACTACAGTAAATCTACTACTCTCGCTTATACAATATAATACAAAGTGTGTAGATTATAAAAGTAGCCTATAGTAGGTGTAGGACGAGAGGACTTACCACGATGTGAACAGCTTGACGCTTAACAGTAAACTAAATAAAAAAGTGTATAACCTATCTTATATACATTACATAGTGTGGGTGGGGAGATTTGAAGCGATAGTGAAGAAGGAAGCGGCTGAGGCTCGGTGCATATGGGCAATATGTTGGTATATTTCTCATGCAATCGAGCCTCCTGCGTCGATTGACGCCTCCACCCCCTTTCCGGTTGCCCCTCCTTACACCCGTCAAATTTGGAGGCGTATATGCCAAGGAGTCAAATATATCGGAAATGGTGCGTCCTAGAGGAAAAGGGACAGTTTCTCTGGCCCGTAACTATGAAACACCCTATCTGACCTCTCTATCTAGAACACTATAGCATATGTTATAAAGTGATAGATCCAATGGTTCGGTTGCTATTTAGGCCCTTTGGCATGTTGTCCACCACAAAAATTGTCCGTTTTGCTCTAGGGCGCACCGTTTTCGAGATATTTGACCAGTGCAATGACTGGACTTCATGGTTACATCCTGTTCATGTTGTGCTATTTTAGGATTCAAGATTGACAAAACGATAAAACGCAGCATCAAAAGATTTATAGACTTTTTAAGAAATCATTTAATGTGCCCTTACTATATTTCCATGAATTTATGTGTGACTGAAGATGTCCTATATGAGGACGAAACATGTATCACTAATATAGTTTAATATAGTCTTAATAACAAAGACGATTACAGTGCTGTAGAGGTTGAATTATAAATTAAAATTTCCACAAGTTGGTACTATTTGACAATACGGGCTCAAATATGAAATTTATCACATGTAATCCCAAAAGTTAGGCGATAAAACTAATGGGCTATAAGTTACAAGTTGTAAGCCTCTGAGGTAGCTCTCTAGAGCTCGGTCCATGAGAATACACTATAGCAGCCTTGCATAGCAGCCCTTGCCTCATTCCCGAATATCAGGCTGATAAAACTAATAGGTTATAAGTTACAAGTTGTAATCCTCTGCGGTAGCTCTCCAGTTAGATCTATAAAAATAGAGCATTGCAGCTATCTTGTATAGCAGCCCTTGAATCAGTTATCGAATGTCAGGTTGATAAAACTATTAGGTCATAAGTTACAAGTTGTGATCCCCTGAGGTAGCTCTCCAGTTAGGTCTATACGAATAGAGCATAGCAGTTATATTGCATAGCAGCCCTTGCCTCACTTCCCGAAAGTTAGGCTGATAAAACTAATAGGTCATAAGTTACAGGTTGTGAGCCCCTGAGGCAGCCGTGTAGTTAGTTCTAGATGAATAGAGTATAGCAGCCATCTTGCATAGCAACCCTTGCCCTAGTTCTGGACTGTCAGGCTGATAAAACTAATAGGTCATAAGTTACAATTTGTGAGTCCCTGAGGTAGCTCTGTAGAGTTAGGCCTATAAGAACCATTATCTCCTGTTCCATCTCCTCAAAATTAATCTCATATAACCGATGTACTGTATAGTGTCCACCTTGCCTCGGCAAGTCCTAGCACTAGGAAGTTGCACGCGGCTGTCATCTTACACATTAGTCCCTAAGCCACCACCTTAAGTCCTATGAATACCACCTGTCTTACCCTAGGCCAGCTTTCTCTATAAGAGCCTATATGATAAAACGAATAGGTCATAAGTTACAAGTTATGAGCCCCCTGAGGCAGCCCTGTAGTTAGGTCTATACGAATAGAGTGTAGCAGCCATCTCGCATAGCAACCCTTGCCTAAGTTCTCGAATGTCAGGCTGATAAAGCTAATGGGTCATAAGTTACAAGTTGTGCGCCCCTGAGGCAGCTACGCGAAAAGCCCTAGCACAGCCCTCGCCGCCCTCTTGCCTCGGGAGCCCTAGTGCAGCTCAGCCGAGTTAGTTTCATAAGAGCCCGTGTATACGCAAGAGCTTCTGCGCCAGAAGGTACAAGTATTCACTACTAACGGCCCTTTACGGTCCATTCTACTAGAACAACATTATATCGCTTTTCTCGTGCAGAATGGCATTAGGATAAAGTATTTGATCATTACTCACTCATTCACTCAGTTACGGAATATCTGTTGGCCACTTTAGCCACGGACCTTCCTGCAATGCAGGCCTTGGAGGCTCTAACGCACGCCACTGGCGGTAGTCCGTGAAATCATTGCCAATAATACTGCAAGTACAGGTAGCTGTGAGAAGGAAATTAAGCGTCACATCTTGTTGGGACGTTTAGATATGGTAAAATTAAAGAAGTCTCGGCAAGATAGAACAATTACAATTACCAGATAATCCTGCCATTCTTTGGCCACACTATGGGGAGAAAGGATGACAACTTGGAGAAACTAATTATCCAAGGAGAAGTTTGTGGCGAAAGGTCACGAGAACGAATAGAAATTCGATGGGTTGAATTAATCAGAGAGATCACTAGCTTGCTATGGAGGACTACTGTCCGGAAGACGTAAGATCGCACGGAATTGTCTCAACTTATGATAAAAGCAACGATATCTTTGGGTCACGACACCCAGTCATGAATGTAACGGCTAGAGAGAGAATACTGCAAATAATATACTATATGAAAGATAGGTAATGTTATAGGTTTTACGTCCCACTAGCTAATTTTACACCGGGCGAGTTGGCCGTGCGCGTAAAGGCGCGCGGCTGTGAGCTTGCATCCGGGAGATAGTAGGTTCGAGCCCCACTATCGGCAGCCCTTAAGATGGTTTTCCGTGGTTACCCATTTTCACACCAGGCAAATGCTGGGGCTGTACCTTAATTAAGACCACGGCCGCTTCCTTCCAACTCCTAGGCCTTTCCTATCCCATCGTCGCCATAAGACTTACTTGTGTCGGTGCGACGTAAAGCCCCTAGCAAAAAAAAATAATTTTACGGTTTTCGGAGATGCCGAGGTACCGGAATTTAGTCTCGCAGGTCGTGCCAGTAAATCTATCGACACGAGACCAACGACATGGGAAGTTGGCCGTGCGGTTAGAGGCGCGCAGCTGTGAGCTGGCGTCCGGGAGATAGTGGGTCGAACCCCACTGTTGGCAGCCTTGAAGATGGTTTTCCGTGGTTTCCCATTTTCACACCAGGCTGTACATTAATTAAGGCCACGGCCGCTTCCTTCCCACTCCTAGCCCTTTCCTATCTCATCGTTGCCAAAACACCTATCTGTGTCGGTGCGACGTAAAGCAACTAGCGAAAAAAGAAAAAAAACGGGACTGACGTATTTGAGCACCTTTAAATACCACCGGACAGAGCCAGGATCGAACCTGCAAGTTGGGGGCGGAAGGCCAGCTCCTCAACCGTCTTAGCCACTCAGCCCGGCTACATGAAAGTGTTAATGAATATTGTAGTACTCACCCTAAATAAGTCTGTCTCCAAAACACAGTAAATAGATAGCCTAGGTACTGAAGTTTCTTGATGCTACCACCAAACGGAACCACTGCGTCATTTACAGCATTTACCATCAGAATACAAGAGATTTAGAGGTAGTAATAAGTCGATCAAACCTTCTCTTCACCCTGGGATGTGGTCGCGGTAAAGTTACTTTTCAGCTACTGTGGAGTTAGCTCTAATAAGGATTTCGCAGGGCATGACCTGTAGATTTTGTTTTAATTTGCTTTAAGTCGCACCGACACACATAGGTCTTACGACGACGATAGGATAGGAAAGGGCAAGGTGCGTAAGAAGGCGGTCGTGGCCTTATTAATTTCGTAATGTAATATGAAACCACTCAAAACCATCTTCAAGGCTCCAGAATGCAAACTCACAGCTACATGGCCCAAACCACGCGGCCACTCGCTCGTTTCTGTCCTATAGAAAGTGGCTGGTAAACCGGACGCCGAGAATTGTGAAGAACAGTAAAAAAGTATTTATAATGATAGAGAAGATATAGGCTATGGCGTCGTTGAAACTCTGTAAGTAGTATAATTGGATGGTTCTGCGGCCTCCTCCTCCCGCGGGAAATTTGAATTTTGGCGGGAAATTTGATTTTTGGCGGGGGATTTGAATTTTGGCGGGAAATTTGAATTTTGGCGCGAGATTTGAATTTGTAAACAAAGCCACGTGCTTTTTGACAGCTGTCATCGACAACAACGCATCGCTAACCTCACTGCTGCCATCTTGACGGGCCTAAACCTCAGTGGTACTAACTTAACCTAACTAGCGCGAGGTAAATAAATCCACGTGTTTTTGACAGCCATGTGCTTTTTGACAAACAACAACGCATCGCTAAACTCAGTACTGCCATCTTGACGAGCCTAAACCTCAGTAGTACCAACTTAACCTCACAAGCGTGAGATAAACAAAGCCACGTGCTTTTTGACAGCCACGTGCTTTTTTGACAGCTGTCACCGCCATCTTTAAACTATAGAGCACCGTGCTGCCCTCTTTATCGCAGTAGCCGCAAATTCGTCACCTGTCATCGGCAGTGCTGCCATCTTGACGGGCCTAAACCTTAGTGCTACCAACTTAACCTCACTAGCGTGAGATAAACAAAGCCACGGGAATTGTTTGACAGCTGTCACCAGCCATCTTTAATCCATAGAGCACCGTGCTGCCCTCTTTAGCTACCCACCTTTGAAATGTGGTGGCGGATAATTTGAAAAATGCTTTTTTGACAGCAGCCATCTTTAAGCACCGTGCTGCCCTATTTAGCTACTTACCTTTGAAATGTGGTGGCGGTAAATTCCACGTGCTTTACAAACCTATATGCTTTTCTGACAGCTGTCATCCGCCATCTTTAATCCAGAGAGAACAGTGCTGCAATCTTTAGTTGAAATGTGGTGGCGGCAAATTCCACGTGCTCTTGTTTGGAAACAAATCAACATGCTTTTTTGACAGCTGTCATCCGCCATCTTTATTCAACAGAGCACTGTGCTGCCCTCTTTAGCTACTCACCTCTGAAATGTGGTGCGTCACAGCTGTCATCCGCCATCTTGCATCGCAAACCTTAGTGCTGCACTCTTTAGCTAGATACCTTTGAAATGTAGTAGCGGCAATTTGAAAAATTCTTTATGCTCTTGTTTGGAAACAAACCTATGCGCTTTTTTGACAACTATCATCCGCCATCTTTAATCCAGAGAGCACCGTGCTGCCCTCTATGTGGTGGTGGTAAATTCTACGCGCTCTTGTTTGGAAACAAACCAATGTGCTTTTCTGACAGCTGTCAACCGCCAGAGAGCACCGTGCTGCCCTCTTTGTGCCGGTGGCAAATTCCTAATGCTCTTGTTAGGAAACAAAGCCACGTGCTTTTTTGACAGCTGTCATCCGCCATATTTAATCAATAGAGCACTGTGCTGCTATCATGCGGGTAATTTCGTCAGCTGTCATCCGCCATCTTTAATCTACAGAGCACCGTGCTGCTCTCTATAGTAGCGGGCAATTTGAAAAGTTCTGTTAGCTGTCATCCGCCATCTTTAATCAAGAGAGCACCGTGCTGCCATCTTTAGCTAGATACCTTTGAAATGTGGTGGCGGCAAATTGAAAAATTCCACGTGCTCTTGTTTAGTAAACAAACTCACGCGCTTTTTATCAGCTGTCATCCGCCATCTTACATCGCAAACCTCAGTGCTACAGTCTTTAGTTGAAAAATGGTGGCGGATAATTTAAAAAGAAAAATTCTACAGCAGCCATCTCTCGACGCTAATTGCACAATATGGTTGTGACTTCCCTTCTTGGAGAACAATCATTGAGCGAGAAATGCAACCATGCAAGCTAAGGGCGCCAATCTTTAAGTTGATGACTTAAAGACAAAAATTTATAATCAAGCTTGGACGGACTCTTATCACAGGGGTGGGGTGATAGTGCACTAATCATTAAGCAGGAGAATTAGAAATCAAAAGGCTAATTAAGGCAGATTGATTAAAGTGAACTAGGAAATTACTATTTATTATATTGAATATAAATGACGACGGTTTAACGAGAACTGAATTTAAAATAGGAAATGAATTTAACAAAAAGTTGAATGACTCTACTTCGCGAAAACTTGCAATATTTTTAACTCGCTTGCTCACCATGTAGTCTTGTTCTGCTGGTCCTTGGAAAGCTTCCATCCTTGTAGCTGGAACATCACCGGTCGTCTTTGAGATATCTTCATCTGCAGCTAAGTACCATTCCTGCCTTGCTAAGTGCACCGACCACTAATTGGAAGATGGCTTCGACACTAACATTCCCTATTATGCTCTATCCCATATATTGGAGATGAGCCCTAAGTCATAGTTAGAAAAACCTCCTTGGGTTATGTGGAGAGGATACTCAATTAATAATCCTTCCAACTTTACTGAAAATGTGCCCTGAAGTTTCATTTCTATCTAGTTTAATACTACCTATTGTCTTAGACTGGTACAAACCGGTCTAGTAGCCGAGCTGTACGTACTTCCTGATGAGAGTGGCTATACACCCCTCATTCAGAAATTCCTAAGTACCACGTAGAAGTGATAAACTATCACACTAGTCCACTATGGTACAACAACCATAAGACAAGTTCTCAGACCTACAGCCAAATACAAGATCGAAGACTCAAGAATCCAGAAGAAGAATAATAACGAATGCAGAAGACGAATAATGATGCCAAGAGCTCCAGCACGCCCTTTTATAACCTTTTCTGGCTCTAATTACAGGTCGCTACACGTGGTCCAATCAGTTGACACGTCTCTCCCCACTCCAGATATTAGAGTTGATGGGTCCCAACCAAGATATCAACTGTTCTTCTATTAGCCCTTTCACTCAGTATCCATGGCAACATGACGCTCCTTTGAAAATATAGGCGGTGATCAGTTTGAATTATTCTGGTCGAAATACAGTAGCTTTCGTTACAACGCTTGAACACGTGCTCGCTTTTCCCAGAATTTGATGTCTAAATTTGTCCTTCCTTCTTCCTCGGTGATGTGGCAAGATAGAGGAAAACCTACTGCAAGTTAAATTTAAACGAATGTCGCAAGAATCTAAGTTAATATTAGGATATTCAGCCCTCGTTTACAAGTCGTAGTTACAAAGTAATGAAATGATAGTGAGCAAATGATCAACCATGAATTATAATAAAATTACATACCAAGATAAATATCATGACGTTAAATTCCTGAATTAATTACACATAATAAAATTAACATAATTACACTGTGACGTCTGGAACGTTACATACGCCCCCATGAGTTCTTAACAAATATCACATGAGTTGAGAACTCACACACTTACTCCCACATTGACTTGAAATACCTCTATTACCTGCCCATTACCAGCGACATTATTTTCATACAATTAATTATATCTCACTGTCTCCATATCACTCTTAGACTGCTTACCATTGCGAATGTCTGTTATTTCAGTTCATCTTGAGGTTTAGATACTAAATTATGCCCAACATGAGCAACTTTCCATTTTTTAAAACAAGATTATCTTTGAGAATATAACATAATATATATACAATTCAGATTACAAACTCTCCCGAGTGTCTATTAGTCCTTTTACTCTCCATCTTTCCGACATTCTTTGCTAGATAGCAATAACACGGTCTCTTCCAATCTTTTACATTATAAGCATGGAAAACAAATGATACAAACAATTTACACCTTAATCACTTTCTCGAATGTTTCAACCTTATCTTGAAGCAGGATGCAATACACTTCACACGAATACACACGCGATTTAAGCTCACGGTAAAATTATTGCAAGTTAGAAATGCACATACGGGAAAATTAATTATTTGCCGTCGTCAGCTTTAATTAGCCTTCGGTAACATCTCAGAAAACAGATAAGATATAAAATTTCATGGCCTCACATACAGAAAACAGATGATCTATCGTCAATGAACAAGCGTAAATCTACCGCTACACACAAACACCTCCCTTGTTTACAAACACAACTAGGAAATACCACCACAATTGAGAAGGAAACTCATTCCGCTCGTAGTCTGACATAACAGGTAACAACTTCCCCGTGTTACTGACCTATATCTCACAATCCGGTTCAGCCACCTCACACGACAGGTATCTCCGTAAACTACTGTTATATGAACAATTCATTACGCTCTCGCATTCAATACACAGACGTATTGATCCATTACACTTAGGCACGACAATTAAGAGATTAACGTATTGACTGTTTGATAATTCAATCACATCGTCTGCTAACATAGCTTGAATTTGATCCTCTACGGCTATGGCATATTTGTGTGGTATCGGATATCGCGGTCCGCTGAATGGACTTTTATCCAGCACAGAAAAAGAATGCTCGTACAGATGGGTAACACCAGGTTTCTCAGAGAAAATCTCCATATGTTCATATAACACTTCAAATAACTTGTCCTACTGGACTTCATTTAACTGATTTCTACTTACGGCTTCTTTCAAGCCACACATTTTATCCTCATTAATCCACAACTGGCACAACTTCAGGCCCTCACTAGCCTCTTCATTAACTTTAGAAAACTCTCTCATTCTCCACACTGTACTAACTTCCATTTTCCTCTGAATTTCCTCCTCAAACTTGACCTTGATATCCTCATTATTCCACCTCAAATTTAGCACTGAATCATTGCAATTTAACTGAGCCAATTTTAACGTTAACCAGTCAGATCCCAAGATAAGATCAAATATCAAATGCGGAAGTACCAAACATATCTGAACGCTAATAAAATTATTAATACAGATCGGAACAGCTACTTGTTTACAAATTTGCTTAGACCTCTTTCCAACAGCCGTAATGATGAAAGTAGACTTAACAGGCATTTCCTCCAACTGAATACCCTGTTTCACTAATGACTCATACCACTGAGAACTAATACATGATATTTGGCTACCAGAATCAATAAAAACTTTAACCCACGCCGCCCAAACTTTCAATTTAACAACGGGATTGACTACTTCATTACTTGAATCTCCATTATTCTGCTCGGGTTCATACAACAAATCGTCTCTAACATCTAGGTCATATGGTAACACTTTCATGACAAGACACTTCGCTACCTTCGTACTAGGCTGGAATTCTGACCTAAGATTACAGCCTCTAGTTAGTTTAAAGGTTCCCTTTGTGTATTGACGTTGGACTCATTAGTACATTGCTCTGGCCCCCGTTGGGAATTTCCAGTCCTACATTCAGGTGCTCCGCTCCTACTGTTATGCTGAGGTTTGAACTGATTGCGAGCTTCGTGATTCTGTGTTCTTCCGTTATGTCTCATTCCGTTGTGATGACTAAAGCTCTGAATATTCTCCGTTCTACTCCTAAGGTTACCTAAAGCATCAAAGCTGCCTAGTAGGTTCTCCATCTCCTGAATAGTACCAACTCTTTGCATGCAGGCCGCTTCTCTCACCCTGTCCGGAAAATGTCTCAAAAGTAGTCTAACTACATCAGACCCCTCGGTTATACCATCTAAGTTCTGACAAATCATGACATGGGCCAGGAAGTATTCGGTCATAGTGACTCCCTCATGCTGTTTGTACCTCCCAAATACCACCCTTTCTCTCTCCCGAGCTTGTATCGCTTCATTCCAGAATTTCTCTCTAAACTTATTTCTGAATTCTTTCATGTTCGTCATCGTTTGCCTATATACCATGAACCAAGACCGAGTTTCTCCTACAAAAGCATGGTCAATATTTTCCATAACGTCTTCCCAGTCCATAGATCCTTCCTCTAGACGTTTTTCAAACCGTTTTTCTATCATCTTAAGGAAATCTTGCGGGTTCGTTTGTTTCCCATTAAATTTAGGTAGTTCAATTTCCCTAATGTAGCTATTTCCTAGACATTGCTTTCCCGTGAAAACCTGTTTATCCTTTGCCACCTGTTTTAACTGATTTTCTGCTTTCTCCATCCGGCATTCTACATCTTTGTCTCTCCTATCAATTTCGCTCTCCAATTTAACCTTCTTCTCTTTCAGTGTCCTAATTTCAATCTTATTCTCTTCAGCTATCGCAAACCTTTCTTCACTTGCCCGGGTCTCATCTTCTATTCTAAGCTTTACTGTGTCAATTTCTTGTTGGAGGTGGTCTTTAAATACCCGTATTTCCCCTTTTTGAGTCTCAACTCTCTTATCAATACTAGTGACCTGCCTCATTACTTCCTCCCTAGTAGAGTTGTTTTCCTTCCCCATTAATTCCAGGAATTTACTTCTCTGCTCCGCAAACTTTTCTTCTACCTCATTGCCTTCCCGTTCATATTCACTTTTCTGGTCCTCTAATCGCTTATTAAAATGATCAGTTTTTTACCACCAGATCGCGTAACTGCCTACTGTGTTCGTCCATTCTCCGATTCCCTTCCTCCTTATTTTCCCTCATCTCCCTGCTTAATTCAGCTTTAGATTGCTCTAACTGTTTTTTAAGTTCATATTTAATATTCTCAATTTTAGTGTTAGTTTGTTCTAATTCACTTTTAAGCTCAGATTTAGTTTGTTCCAATTCATTTTTTATTTCAGATTTACTGTCCTCTATCTTATTCAACATTAACTGCATCATTCCCATTAACTGATCATTGTTATTACTTTCATTGTTAGTGTTTACTTCCGCTTCGCCCCCCATCCTACTATCATCTGACTCCATACAGACGTCTTTCTGCTTGCCTTCACTCTCCATACTACTTACACTTCTATCTTCAATTTCCTCTACTAGACTACACAATTCTTCCTCCGAACTCAATACGTTATTGCCTTTTATCGCCCGTCCACTGCGCAACATCCTCTCCTCATTCGTCTGATCAGCCATGACCCTCCCCACAATCAAACACTCCTAATGCAACTTGGATATCCAAATGTTTTCCCATAATACGAATTCTGATATCGTTACTGTCATTAACTGCTCCGTACTTAATGATTTTCTCGCCCCACGTTGGGCGCCATTTATGTGACTTCCCTTCTTGGAGAACAATCATTGAACGAGAAATGCAACCATGCAAGCTAAGGGCGCCAATCTTTAAGTTGATGACTTAAAGATAAAAATTTATAATCAAGCTTGGACGGACTCTTATCACAGGGGTGGGGTGATAGTGCACTAATCATTAAGCAGGAGAATTAGAAATCAAAAGGCTAATTAAGGCAGATTGATTAAAGTGAACTAGGAAATTACTATTTATTATATTGAATATAAATGACGACGGTTTAACGAGAACTGAATTTAAAATAGGAAATGAATTTAACAAAAAGTTGAATGACTCTACTTCGCGAAAACTTGCAATATTTTTAACTCGCTTGCTCACCATGTAGTCTTGTTCTGCTGGTCCTTGGAAAGCTTCCATCCTTGTAGCTGGAACATCACCGGTCGTCTTTGAGATATCTTCATCTGCAGCTAAGTACCATTCCTGCCTTGCTAAGTGCACCGACCACTAATTGGAAGATGGCTTCGACACTAACACTCCCTATTATGCTCTATCCCATGTATTGGAGATGAGCCCTAAGTCATAGTTAGAAAAACCTCCTTGGGTTATGTGGAGAGGATACTCAATTAATAACCCTTCCAACTTTACTGAAAATGTGCCCTGAAGTTTCATTTCTATCTAGTTTAATACTACCTATTGTCTTAGACTGGTACAAACCGGTCTAGTAGCCGAGCTGTACGTACTTCCTGATGAGAGTGGCTATACACCCCTCATTCAGAAATTCCTAAGTACCACGTAGAAGTGATAAACTATCACACTAGTCCACTATGGTACAACAACCATAAGACAAGTTCTCAGACCTACAGCCAAATACAAGATCGAAGAATCAAGAATCCAGAAGAATAATAATAACGAATGCAGAAGACGAATAATGATGCCAAGAGCTATAACACGCCCGTTTATAACCTTTTCTGGCTCTAATTACAGGTCGCTACACGTGGTCCAATCAGTTGACACGTCTCTCCCCACTCCAGATATTAGAGTTGATGGGTCCCAACCAAGATATCAACTGTTCTTCTATTAGCCCTTTCACTCAGTATCCATGGCAACATGACGCTCTTTTGAAAATATAGGCGGTGATCAGTTTGAATTATTCTGGTCGAAATACAGTAGCTTTCGTTACAACGCTTGAACACGTGCTCGCTTTTCCCAGAATTTGATGTCTAAATTTGTCCTTCCTTCTTCCTCGGTGATGTGGCAAGATAGAGGAAAATCTACTGCAAGTTAAATTTAAACGAATGTCGCAAGAATCTAAGTTAATATTAGGATATTTAGCCCTCGTTTACAAGTCGTAGTTACAAAGTAATGAAATGATAGTGAGCAAATGATCAACCATGAATTATAATAAAATTACATACCAAGATAAATATCATGACGTTAAATTCCTGAATTAATTACACATAATAAAATTAACATAATTACACTGTGACGTCTGGAACGTTACATGGTGGCTATACATGACTCCTTAAAGGTGCTTATGCAAGATGATCGCTATACATAGGTTCTTATGAGACTCCCTTGGGATGCTTGCGCAAGATGGCGGTTATACAAGGCTCCTCATGAGACACCCTAGGGATGCTTGCGCAAGATGACGGTTGCTCTTATGAGGCAGCGTATGACCTTGAAGTACAAAGAATAGCCATGTTTCAAAGCGTGTACACATCACCTAACGATTTTGCATGCAACAAATATCGTACTGAACTTCTTCCGCTAGATTGTGCTGCTATCTTAGCGTAACCTATACCCATGAACTTAAAGTACAATGAATAGTCATGTTTCAAAGCGGGTACACATCAACTATCGAATTTGCATGCATCGAATCTCTTACAAAACTTCTTCAGGTAGATTGTGCTGTTATCTTAGTATAACCTATACCCATAAAATTAAAGTACAATGAATAGCCATGTTTCAAAGCGTGTACACATTACCTATCGATTTTGCATGCATCAACTCTCGTACTAAACTTCTTCCGCTAGATTGTGCTGCTATCTTAGCCTAACCAATGCGCATGACCTTAAAGTACAAAGAATAGCAATGTTTCAAAGCGTGTACACATCACCTATCGATTTTGCATGCATCGACTCTTGTACTAAATTTCTTCCTCTAGATTATGCTGCTATCTTAGCATAACCTATGCGCATGAACTTAAAGTACAAAGAATAGCTATGTTTCAAAGCGTGTACACATCACCTATCGATTTTCCATTCATCGACTCTCATACTAAACTTCTTACGCTAGATTGTGCTGCTATCTTCGCCTAAGCTATACACATGAACTTAAAGTACAATTATTAGCCATGTTTTAAAGCGTATACACATCACCTATCGATTTTGCATGCATCAAATATCGTACTAAACTTCTTGCGCTTGGTTGTGCTGCTATCTTAGCTTAACCTGTACGCATGAACTTAAAGTACAAAGAATAGCTATGTTTCAAAGCGTGTACACATCAACTATCAATGATGCATGCATCGACTCTCGTACTAAACTTCTTCAGGTAGATTGTGCTGCTATCTTAGCATAACTAAGACGCATGAACTTAAAGTACAAAGAATAGCTATGTTTCAAAGCGTGTACACATCACCTATCGATTTTGCATTCATCGACTCTCGTACTAAACTTCTTACGCTAGATTGTGCTGCTATCTTAGCCTAACCTGTACGCATGAACTTAAAGTACAAAGAATAGCCTTGTTTCAAAGCGTGTACACATTATCTAATGATTTTGCATGAAACGACTATCATACTAAACTTTTCCACTAGATTGTGCTAAAATCGTGTAAGTGTGCCGCTATCTTAGCGTAACCTATCGATTTTACATGCATCGACTATCGTACTAGGCTTCTTCCGCTAGAGCATATAGCAATCGCTTTTGTGTATCCCTAACCCATGTGTACGAACTTAAAGCACAAAGAAGAGCTATGTTCCAAAGCGTGTACACATCACCTATCAATAATGTATGTATCGACTGTCGTACTAAACTTCTCCTGGCAGAGCGTACGACTATCGCTTGTGTGTGCACGAACTTGATGCTTAAAGAATAGCAATGTATAAAAATCTTGTAAACAAAGCGGCAGCATTAAATATAACCATGTTTAAATGCGTGTACACATCATGTGTCCATGATGCACGCAGTACTAAACTTATTCCACTAGTACAAAGTTCGCATGTGTTTGTGCTGCTATCTTAGCATAGCGTATGTGCATGAACTTAATGTACAAATAATAGCGATGTTAAAAAAATTTGTGAACTGGCAGCGGTAAGAATAGCAAGGTTTAAAAGCGTGTACACACCACCTTTTGATAATGCATGCACCTTCTACTAGAGCAGGTGACCATCGCTTGTATCTGCTGCTATCTTAATATAACCTATGTACATGAACTTAAAGCATAAAGAATAGTTATGTGCAAAAAATCTTGTGAACATAGCAGAATGTTAACTACGTAGGTGTAGACATTGAACTTTGCATGCTGAAGCAGCATACTACGTGACCGTGACGTCACTGCCACGTGCTCTTATTTGGGCTAGATTGTGCTGCTATCTTAGCATAACCTGTACGCATGAACTTAAAGTACAAAGAATAGCTATGTTTCAAAGCGTGTACACATCACCTATCGATTTTGCATTCATCGACTCCCGTACAAAACTTCTTCCGCTAGATTGTGCTGCTATCTTAGCCTAACCTTATACGCATGAACTTTAAAGTACGAAGAATAACCATGTTTTAAAGCGTGTACACATCACCTATCGATTTTGCATGCATCAAATATCGTACTAAACTTCTTGCGCTAGATTGTGCTGCTATCTTAGCATAACCTGTACGCATGAACTCAAAGTACAAAGAATAGCCTTGTTTCAAAGCGTGTACACATTAACTAATGATTTTGCATGAAACGACTATCATACTAAACTTTTTCCACTAGATTGTGCTAAAATCGTGTAAGTGTGCCGCTATCTTAGCGTAACCTATCGATTTTACATGCATCGACTATCGTACTAGGCTTCTTCCGCTAGAGCATATAGCAATTGCTTTTGTGTATCCCTAACCCATGTGTACGAACTTAAAGCACAAAGAAGAGCTATGTTCCAAAGCGTGTACACATCACCTATCAATAATGTATGTATCGACTGTCGTACTAAACTTCTCCTGCCAGAGCGTACGACTATCGCTTGTGTGTGCACGAACTTGATGCATAAAGAATAGCAATGTATAAAAATCTTGTAAACAAAGCAGCAGCATTAAGTATAGCCATGTTTAAATGCGTGTACACATCATGTATCCGTGATGCACGCATTACTAAACTTATTCCACTAGAATGTACAAAGTTCGCATGTGTTTGTGCTGCTATCTTAGCATAGCCTATGTGCATGAACTTAAAGTACAAAGAATAGCGATGTTTAAAAATCTTGTGAACATGGCAGCGGTAAGAATAGCAAGGTTTAAAAGCGTGTACACACTACCTTTTGATAATGCATGCATCTTCTACTAGAGCACGTGACCATCCCTTGTAATTGTGCTGATATCTTAACATAACCTATGTACATGAACTTAAAGCTTAAAGAATAGTTATGTGTAAAAAAATTGTGAACATAGCAGAATGTTAACTACGTAGGTGTAGACAATGAACTTTGCATGCTGACGCAGCATACCGCGTGACCGTGACGTCACAGCCACGTGCTCTTGTTTAGTAAACAAAGCCACGTGCTTTTTTGACAGCTGTCCTCTTGACGGACCCTAACCTCACTTTGAAGGACAACAGAGCGTCGCTAACCTCACTGCTGCCATCTTGACGGCGGTAAACCTCAAGGCTGCCACCTTATGCATGTTATAGTGCGGCATTTAAAATCCAACAACGGAACATTGCTAACCTCACTCTTGTCATCTTTACGGCGGTAAACCTCAAGGCTGCCACCTCATGCATGTTGTAGCGCGGAATTTATAATCCAACAACAGAACATTGCTAAACTCTCGGCTATCATCTTGAAAAGTTCAGTTTTCCAAACACTAGTACGAAAAACGTAACTCATCGCTCATCGGGGATTTTATTAGGTAAGACGTAACCCCTAGGTTCCATTCCTTGTTCTGAACATGAAACCATTTACAAATAAAGATTAATTTTCTACACTTAACAAAGTACAAGCGTTCTTGCTGATAGCGATCGATGAGGTTGTTGCTCCTTTAGCCCTTTAGCCCTTTTGCCTATTAGCCATTTAGCCCATTAGCCCTTTTGCCCATTAGCCCTTTTGCCCAATAGCCCATTAGCCCTTTAGCCTATTAGCCCTATAAGGAATGTGCGGTAATCTAACCTTCTTAGAACAAAGGTATCCCCTGACATGTTCTAAACACATGTTGTATCGAGTACAGTGTTCGGTTCTACTTATTTAGTGTTCTAAACACTTCAATCAATGATAACGTTCACAGAATAGAGTGCAGTGTTCGATTCTAGTCTTGTTACGTTTCTTTTGTGATTTGCAAGTCTAAATATGCTTAATGACGTCATCAATGCAGCACGTGCTTACTCTAGCTATCCCGATGCTGGTTTAAACTTGTTCGATAGAGCTATGCCTTGACATAAGAGGAGGCCTTAACAGCTTATGTATAGCCGCTATTGTCTAAAGATAGCTGCTGTGAAGAAAAAGCACGTCGAATTTTTCAAATTGCCCGCTACCACATTTCAAAGGTATGAGGTTTAGTGCTGTAAAAATACCTGCACGATGCAAACCTAGCTTTCTTCATCAGAGCAGCCACCATCTTGTGTGAGCACCTCTAGGCCGTATCATAAGGTGCTGTGTATAGTCACCGTCTTGTCGCTGCTACCACCGGCAAGCACCCCTAGGGTGTCTCAAGACATCTTGTGCAAGCGCTCTTAAGCTGTCTCATAAGAAGCTATGTATAGCCGCCATCTTGTAGAATTAGATAGCTGCCAATGCCAAAGGGCCTAAGTAGGAAGCGAACCGTCGATCTCATCATTGGACTAGATTTTTCTTGTTCCTGATACTGCGAACATTGGTATTAGGCGGAAAAATATTGTCCGTTTTGCTCTACGATGCACCGTTTTCGAGATATTTAACATTTTGCATTTAAGCCCCAAGTTTAATGAATCGAATCAGCGCGGTACGTTATACTCTCTACCATAGCTAGACCTGATCATGTTACGAAGACTCGCTTCAATACAAGCTAAAACATAGCGAATGCAAAAGGGCCTAAGTAGGAACCGAACCGTTGATCCCATCATTAGACTATGTTTTTCTTATGATATCATGTTCCTCATACTGCGAACCTGCGTATTAGGCAGAAAAATTTTGTCCGTTTTGCTCTACGGTAAACCGTTTTCGAGATATTTAACATTTTGCATTTAAGCCCCAAATTTAATGAATCGTACTAGCACGACACGTTAGCCTCTAAGCTAGCTTTCTTCATAAGAGCGGCAGCCATCTTGCGCAAGCACCCTTAAAGCATCTCATAAGGAGTTGTGTATAGCCGCCATCTTGTGTCCGCCATCTTGCGCAAGCATCCTTAGGGAGTCTCAAGCCATCTTGTGCAAGGACCCTTAAGCCGTCCCATAATAACAGCCGCTATCTTGCGCAAGCATCCCTAGGGCATCTCATAAGGAGCCATGTATAACTGCCATCTTGCGCAAGCATCCCAAGGGCGTCTCATAAGAACCTGTGTATAGCAGCCATCTTACGTAAGCACCCTTAAGGAGTCATGTATAGCCACCACCTTATGCAATTAGCGTCGAGAGATGGCTGCTGTAGAATTTTTCTTTTTAAATTATCCGCCACCATTTTTCAACTAAAGAGTGTAGCACTGGGGTTTGCGATGTGAGTTTGTTTGCTAAACAAGAGCACGTGGAATTTTTCAATTTGCCGCCACCACATTTCAAAGGTATCTAGCTAAAGATGGCAGCACGGGGCTCTCTTGATTAAAGATGGCGGATGACAGCTAACAGAACTTTTCAAATTGCCCGCTACTACAGAGGGCAGCACGGTGTTCTGTGGATGAAAGATGGCGGATGACAGCTGACGAAATTGCCCGCATGATAGCAGCACAGTGCTCTATTGATTAAAGATGGCGGATAACAGTTGTCAAAAAAGCACGTGGCTTTGTTTGCAAGCAAGAGCACATAGAATTTTTCAAATTGCCGCCACCACATATCAAAGGTATCTAGCTAAAGACTGCAGCACTGAGGTTTGTGATGCAAGATGGCGGATGACAGCTGTCAGAAAAAAGCACGTGAGTTTGTTTCCAAACAAGAGCACGTGGAATTTGTTTCCAAACAAGAGCACGTGGAATTTGCCGACACCACCTTTCAAAGGTAAGTAGCTAAACGGGGCAGCTCGGTGCTCTCTGGATTAAAGATGGCGGATGATAGCTGTCACAAAAGCGCATGGGTTTGTTTCCAAACAAGAGAATGTAGAATTTTTCAAATTGCCGCCACCACATTTAAAAGGTATCTAGCTAAAGAGTGCAGCACTGAGGTTTGTGATGCAAGATGGCGGATGATAGCTGTCAGAAAAAAGCATGTGAGTTTGTTTAAGAGGGCAGCACGGTGCTCAAAGATGGCTGCTGTCAAAAAGCATTTTTCAAATTATCCGCCACCACATTTCAAAGGTAAGTAGCTAAAGAGGGCAGCACTGTGCTCTATAGATTAAAGATGGCGGATGACAGCTGTCAAAAAAGCACGTGGATTTGTTTATCTCGCGCTAGTGAGGTTAAGTTGGTAGCACTAAGGTTTAGGTCCCTTAAGATGGCAGCACTGCGGATGACAGGTGACGAATTTGCAGCTACTGCGATAAAGAGGGCAGCACAGTGCTCTGTGGTTTAAAGATGGCGGATGACAGCTGTCAAAAAGCACGTGGATTTGTTTATCTCGCGCTAGTGAGGTTAAGTTGGTAGCACTGAGGTTTAGGTCCGTCAAGATGGCAGTACTGAGGTTTGTGATACGTTGTTGCCTGTCAAAAAGCACGTGGCTGTCAGAAAACACGTGGATTTGTTTACCTATACAAATCTCGCGCTAGTTAGGTTAAGTTGGTACTACTGAGGTGTAGGCCTGTCAAGATGGCAGTACTGAGGTTAGCGATGCGTTGTTGTCGATGACAGCTGTCAAAAAGCACGTGGCTTTGTTTACAAATTCAAATTTCCCGCGGGTGGTGGAGGAGACCTCTGGGAGGCCTCTGGCTGTGGTGGTGGTGGAGTAGGCCTCTGGGAGGCCTCTGGCTGTGGTGGTGGTGGAGGAGGCCTCTGGGAGCCGGTGGGGGTGGTGGCGGCAGAACTGTCCTATTATACTACTGTGCACGCTTCTTCATTAGGAGTAGGCTATGTGCCGGCGCCGGGTTTTACCCTATCCCTACGGTAGTATATTACATTCTTAGGCAGTTTCGAGGGTGTGCAAAAAGCCAGCATTAAGTAAGGGCTGTTGATGGGGAGGGGGGGCGTTAAACCTTGTGCAGACTCCTTCAACAGGAGTAGCGTATATGCCGGCACCGTGCAGGCTCTTTCGATAGGGGTAGGCTATGTGCTGGTACTGGGTTTTAACCTCTCCGTACAATCATAATATTTTATGTTAGGAACTTACACCAGCTAAATGTTACACGGTTAAGAAAAACGTTCCGCGAGTTACAAGTACCTTATCAGCACGCAGTGTCCTCGTTCAAGGTTAGTACAGCCGGAAGATGAGTGTACAATTTCCGTCAACACATGCATTCCGCACATCGCCCTGACTGACTGCGCTGATACAACTTCAAAGACTGTAGAACAAAAAAATGTAACCTATAGCTTACAGTTTGGTTTAGTGTGCTTGCCTCTCACCCGGCAGTCTCGGGTTCGATTCTCTTGGGATTAAAAATATGTTTTACAGCCGAGTGCCCCCCTCTTGACGCAAGAGTTTAAATCACAAGAATCTGTTTTACAGCCGATTGCCCTTCCTGACGCGAGATTTTAAATCACAAGAATCTGTTTTACAACTGGATGCCCTTCTAGGATTTTAAAAAGCAGTGTCTAGCCTCTTACATCATACATTGTTGTTTTACGGTACGGCCGGTTGCCCTTCCTGACACAAGAACCTGTTTTACAACTGGTTGCCCTTCCTGACACAAAACTAGCAGTATCTAGCCTCTTACATCATACACTACTGTTTTCGACCGGTTGCCCTTCCTAACGTCAAAGAACTGGGATTAAGAATCTGTTTTACAACTAGTTGATCTTTCTAACACGAGAATCGGGGTTTTACAGCTAGATGCTCTTCTTAGGGCAGGAACTAAGATTTTAAATCGCTGTATCATGAATTACCCTTAGTGATGCAAGAAGTAGGATTTTAAATCACAAGAATTAATTTTACAGCCGGGTGTTATTTTTGATGAGAGAAACAAGATTTTAAATTGTGTCCCACACCACAAACTATTGTTTAATAGCTACATGCCCTTCTTGAATCATAAACTATTAGTATCTAGCCTCTTACATCATACACTATTGTTTTACGGTCGGTTGCCCTTCCTGACGTCAAAGAACTGGGATTAAGAATCTGTTTTACAACTAGATGCTCTTTTTAACATGAGAATCGGGGTTTTACAGCTAGTTGCACTTCTTAGATTAAAAATCGCAGTATCTAGTGTTACACTTCACAAGAATCTGTTTTACGACTGGTTGCCCTTCCTGACACAAAACTAGCAGTATCTAGCCTCTTACATCATACACTATTGTTTTCAACCGGTTGCCCTTCCTGACGTCAAAGAACCGGGAATAAGAATCTGTTTTACAACTAGTTGCCCTTTCTAACACGAGAATCGGGGTTTTACAGCTAGATGCTCTTAATGGTGCAGGAACTAAGATTTTAAATCGCTGTATCACGAACTATTGTTTTACGGCCGGGTGCCCTTCCTGACGCAAAACTGAGATTTTAAATCGCAAGAATTTGTTTTAAGACTAGTTACCCTTCGTGACGCAAGAAATAAGATTTTAAATTACAGTATCTAGCCTCTTACATCATACACCATAGTTTTACGGTCGGTTGCCCTTCCTGACGTTAAAGGACTAGGATTTTAAATCGCAGTATACGCGACAAATCTGTTGTAGCGGGTTTTATAACTAGATGTCCCGGTTCCGGCACATAGCCTACTCCTACCGAAGAAGCCTGCACAAGGCTTATCACCTCCATGCGACAAATGATTCACCCTCACGGTGCTCTCTTGATTAAAGATGGCGGATGACACCTAACAGAAATTTTCAAATTGCCCGCTACTACTGAGAGCAGCACGGTGCTCTGTAGATTAAAGATGGCGGATGACAGCTGGCGAAATTGCCCGCATGATAGCAGCACAGTGCTCTATTGATTAAAGATGGCGGATGACAGCTGTCAAAAAAACACGTGGCTTTGTTTCCTAACAAGAGCACGTGGAATTTGCCACCGGCACAAAGAGGGCAGCACGGTGCTCTCTGGTGGTTGACAGCTGTCAGAAAAGCACATGGGTTTGTTTTCAAACAAGAGCGCGTAGAATTTACCACCACCACATAGAGGGCAGCACGGTGCTCTCTGGATTAAAGATGGCGGATGATAGTTGTCAAAAAAGCGCATAGGTTTGTTTCCAAACAAGAGCAAAAAAATTTTTCAAATTGCCGCTACTACATTTCAAAGGTATCTAGCTAAAGAGTGCAGCACTGAGGTTTGCGATGCAAGATGGCGGATGACAGCTGTGACGTACCACATTTCAGAGGTAAGTAGCTAAAGAGGGCAGCACGGTGCTCTGTTGATTAAAGATGGCGGATGACAGCTGTCAAAAGAGCATGTTGATTTGTTTCCAAACAAGAGCACGTGGAATTTGCCGCCACCACAATTCAACTAAAGATTGCAGCACTGTTCTCTCTGGATTAAAGATGGCGGATGACAGCTGTCAGAAAAGCATGTAGGTTTGTAAAGCACGTGGAATTTACCGCCACCACATTTCAAAGGTAAGTAGCTAAAGAGGGCAGCACGGTGCTTAAAGATGGCTGCTGTCAAAAAAACATTTTTCAAATTATCCGCCACCACATTTCAAAGGTAAGTAGCTAAAGAGGGCAGCACGGTGCTCTATGGATTAAAGATGGCTGGTGACAGCTGTCAAAAAATTCACGTGGCTTTGTTTATCTCACGCTAGTGAGGTTAAGTTGGTAGCACTAAGGTTTAGGCCCGCCAAGATGGCAGCACTGCCGATGACAGGTGACGAATTTGCGGCTACTGCGATAAAGAGGGCAGCACGGTGCTCTATAATTTAAAGATGGCGGATGACAGCCGTCAAAAAAGCACGTGGCTGTCAAAAAGCACGTGGCTTTGTTTATCTCACGCTTGTGAGGTTAAGTTGGTACTACTGAGGTTTATTCCCGTCAATATGGCAGTACTGATGTTAGCGATGCGTTGTTGTCTGTCAAAAAGCACGTGGTTGTCAAAAACACGTGGATTTGTTTACCTCGCGCTAGTTGGGTTAAGTTAGTACCACTGAGGTTTAGGCCCGTCAAGATGGCAGCAGTGAGGTTAGCGATGCGTTGTTGTCGATGACAACTGTCAAAAAGCACGTGGCTTTGTTTACAAATTCAAATCTCGCGCCAAAATTCAAATTTCCCGCCAAAATTCAAATCTCCCTCCAAAATTCAAATTTCCCGCCAAAATTCAAATTTCCCGCGGGAGGAGGAGGAGAACGCAGAACCATCCAATTATACTACTTCTGCAGTATACAGTAATTATGTTCAATTCTGCACCGAATTCATTAGCCATGTAATTTAAGGAACTCTGCTGCCCTAATCACCCTATAAACCCATACCGCTACAATTTTGATAAGTGTTGGCATACCAAGCACAGGCTGCTCAGGCCGAAGGCCTGCAGGTTACGCGTGGCGCGTGGTCAGCGCAACGATTCCTCTCGGCCTTTATTCTGTCTTTTTACACCAAGGCGGCTGCTTCACAGTCAGATATCTCATTAATTGTTCACATGTAGGCTGAGTAGATCTCTAACAAACCATCAGATCCAGGTAAAAATCCTTGAAATAACCAGGTATCGAACCTGCTACTGCCCTATCCAATGAGACTTCAACAACCCGTGAACGGAGATCTGTCCGCTCTTTA